>NW_027650417.1:0-87161 GCF_965287045.1 Carcharhinus amblyrhynchos
GAGGGGAATGGGGACAGAGAGAGAGAGAGAGAGGGGAATGGGGACAGAGAGAGAGAGAGAGAGGGAATGGGGACAGAGAGAGAGAGAGAGGGGAATGGGGACAGAGAGAGAGAGGGGAATGGGGACAGAGAGAGAGAGAGAGAGGGGAATGGGGACAGAGAGAGAGAGAGAGGGGAATGGGGACAGAGAGAGAGAGGGGAATGGGGACAGAGAGAGAGAGAGGGGAATGGGGACAGAGAGAGAGAGAGAGGGGAATGGGGACAGAGAGAGAGAAGAGGGGAATGGGGACAGAGAGAGAGAGAGGGGAATGGGGACAGAGAGAGAGAGAGGGGAATGGGGACAGAGAGAGAGAGAGAGGGGAATGGGGACAGAGAGAGAGAGGGGAATGGGGACAGAGAGAGAGAGAGGGGAATGGGGACAGAGAGAGAGAGGGGAATGGGGACAGAGAGAGAGAGGGGAATGGGGACAGAGAGAGAGAGGGGAATGGGGACAGAGAGAGAGAGAGGGGAATGGGGACAGAGAGAGAGAGAGAGAGGGGGACAGAGAGAGAGAGGAGAATGGGGACAGAGAGAGAGAGGGGAATGGGGACAGAGAGAGAGAGAGAGAGGGGAATGGGGACAGAGAGAGAGAGGGGAATGGGGACAGAGAGAGAGGGGAATGGGGACAGAGAGAGAGAGCGGAATGGGGACAGAGAGAGAGAGAGAGGGGAATGGGGACAGAGAGAGAGAGCGGAATGGGGACAGAGAGAGAGAGGGAATGGGGACAGAGAGAGAGAGGGAATGGGGACAGAGAGAGAGAGGGGAATGGGGACAGAGAGAGAGAGGGGAATGGGGACAGAGAGAGAGAGCGGAATGGGGACAGAGAGAGAGAGAGGGGAATGGGGACAGAGAGAGAGAGGGGAATGGGGACAGAGAGGAGAGGGGATGGGGACAGAGAGAGAGAGAGAGAGGAGGGGGAATGGGGACATGGAGAGAGAGCGGAATGGGGACAGAGAGAGAGAGGGGAATGGGGACAGAGAGAGAGGGGGGAATGGGGACACAGAGAGAGAGAGAGAGAGGAGGGGGAATGGGGACATGGAGAGAGAGAGAGAGAGAGAGGAGGGGGAATGGGGGGGAATGGGGACAGAGAGAGAGGACAGAGAGAGAGAGAGAGAGAGGATGGGGAGGAGAGAGAGGGGGAGAGATGGGGGGCATGAGGATGATTTTAATGAGGTTTAATCGGGACACACCTTCTGCATCTTACGGATGTACAGCACTGTGAGACGGAGGTGATGTTGTGTTTGAAGCCACTGGCCACCAGGACGGAGTATTTGGAGGGGAACGCGCTGGATTCACAGTAACCCACACAGGCCTGGATTAACTGGGAGCCCGACATGTCCCTCGCCGGTCACTCTTTATAGTAACGTTAAACGCTGCAAAACAATCATAAAATCTACAGAGCAGAAAGAGGCCATTCAGCCCATTGGGTCTGTACTAACCACAATCCCACCCAGACCCCATTCCCACACCCTTCAATATTTACCCAGCTAATCCCCCTGACATAAGGGGCAATTTAGCACGGCCAATCCACCTAACCTGCACATCTTTGGACACTGAGGGGCAATTTAGCATGGCCAATCCACCTAACCTGCACATCTTTGGACACTAAGGGGCAATTTAGCATGGCCAATCCACCTAACCTGCACATCTTTGGACACTAAGGGGCAATTTAGCATGGCCAATCCACCTAATTTGCACATATTTCGATGTTAAGGGGCAATTTAGCACGGCCAATCCACCTAACCCGCACATCTTTGGACTGTGGGAGGAAACTGGAGCACCCGGAGTAAACCCACGCAGACACGGGGAGAATGTGCAGTCTCCGCACAGACAGTGACCCGAGGCCGGGAATCGAACCCAGGTCCCTGGCGCTTTGAGGCAGCCGTGCTAACCCACTGTGCCACCCACCCTACTTTAAATAAGTGGGCAAAATGTTGGCGAATGGTGTATAATAGGGGAAAAATGTGACGTTATTCATCTTGGAAGAGAGTTCAGTATTATCCAAATGGAGAAAAACTGCAGAAAGCTACAGCACAAAGCAACTGGGGGGGAGTGGGGAGAGACCTGTCCCAAAACACAGAAAGCTAGCACACTGGTACAGCAGGTAATCAGGAACGGTCACGGAATATTGGTCCTTATTTCAAGGGGGTTGGAATCTGAGAGTCGGGAATTATTAATGCAACTCTACAAGGTGCTGGGAGACTGGGGGAGGGGGGGGTTATTACAGCCTCGCTCATCCTGAACCCCCCCCCCCCTCCCCGAGGTTAACGGACCTTCCCAAGCACCGCCGCTCCGATTCCCGTTGTTGGGAAATTCGGGAGAACCGAGAGTTTTGTTCCCCTTATTGAAGGAAAGGTTATTGGAGGCAGCTCCCCCCGCACCTTCCCCCTCTCTGCCCCGTCTCATCGGACAGCACTTTTCTCCCTCTCTGCTTTTCTCTATCTCATTTTTACTGTGTCTGTCTCCCTGTTTCTGTCTGTGTTTCTTTCCCCTCTCTGTATCTCCCTCTATCTCTCTCACCATCTCTCTCTGACCCTCCTGCTATCTCTCTTTTTCTGCCTCTCTCTGCCTCTACCCTTTTTTCTGTTTCTCTCTATCCCTCTCTATCTCCTCCCTGTCTCTGTCACTCGTTCTATCTCTCCCTTCGGTAATCCAACTTTCTTCCTCCTTCTGTCTCTCCATCTCTTCTCTCTCTTTCTCCCTCTCTCCTCTCTTCCTCACTGTCCCTCTGTCTCTCTCTCTCACTGTCTCTATGTCTGTCTCTCGCTCTCTCCACCTATCTCGCAAACAGTCTCCCTGTATCACTCTCTCTGTCTCTCTATCTCTCTACATATCTATTCAACCTCTGTTTGTAATTTTTATTATTAATGATCTGGATGAGGGTATAGTTGGGTGGATTAGTAAATTTGCTGATGACACCAAAGTTGGAGGTGTGGTAGATAGTGATGAAGGGTGTCATAGTTTGCAGGAAGACTTAGACAGGTTGCAGAGCTGGGCCGAGAGGTGGCGGATGGAATTTAATGCGGAGAAGTGTGAGGTAATTCACTTTGGTAGGAGCAACAGATGTGTCGAGTATAGGGCTAACGGGAGGACTTTGAATAGTGTGGATGAACAGAGGGATCTAGGTGTGTGTGTACATAGATCCCTGAAAGTTGGGAATCAAGTAGATAAGGTTGTCAAGAAGGCGTACGGTGTCTTGGCGTTTATTGGTAGGGGGATTGAATTTAGGAGTCGCAGTGTAATGTTGCAACTGTACACTACTCTAGTGCGGCCGCACTTGGAGTACTGTGTGCAGTTCTGGTCCCCGCATTACAAGAAGGATGTGGAGGCTTTGGAGAGGGTGCAGAGGAGGTTTACTAGGATGTTGCCTGGTATGGTGGGGAGGTCCTATGAGGAGAGACTGAGGGATCTAGGGTTGTTTTCGTTGGAAAGAAGGCGGCTAAGAGGGGATCTTATTGAAACATATAAGATGATTAGAGGTTTAGATAGGGTGGATAGTGATAGCCTTTTTCCTCGGATGGAGAAAGCTAGCACGAGGGGGCATGGCTTTAAATTAAGGGGGGGTAGCTACAGGACGGATGTCAGGGGTAGGTTCTTTACCCAGCGGGTGGTGAGGGATTGGAATGCCCTGCCTGCTGCAGTTGTAAATGCGTCTAGTTTGGGGGCGTTTAAGAGATCTCTGGATAGGTTTATGGACGAAAAGGGATTGGTATAGGCTAGTGGGTCATTGTTTTTGTAACTGGTCGGCGCAACATCGTGGGCCGAAGGGCCTGTTCTGCGCTGTAATGTTCTATGTTCTATGTTCTATGTTCTATGTGTGTCTCTCTCTCTCTCTATAGTTGTCTGTCTCTCTCTACCAAGTTTACCTCTGCCTCACCCTCTGTTTCTCTCCCTCTCTCTCTCTGCCTCTATCTCTCTCTCCCTCTGTCTATCTCTCCCTCTGTATTTTTCTCTCTCTGCCTCTCCCTCATCTCTCTGTCTCTCCCTCTATCTCTCTGTCTATCTCTCTGTCTCTCCCTCTATCTCTCTGTCTCTCTATCTCTGTTTCTCTCTCTCTATCTCTCTCCTTCCCTCAGTCTTTCTCCCTTTCTCCCTCTCTCTCTCACTCTCTCCCCCTCTGTCTCTCTCTCTCTACCTCTCTGTTTCTCCCTCTCTCTCTGTCTGTCTCTCTCTCTCTCTCTCTCTCTCTTTCCCCCCCCCCCCCCCCCCCCCCCCCCACCACTGTCTCTCTCCCTCCCTCTGTCTCTCTGATTCTCCCCTGTCCGACTCACGGTGAAGTTGACAGCCAGGCTCCGGCTCCCCGGGTTCCGGACTCGATCCCCCCACCAGCAGGAGCAGCCCCAGGATCAGTCCGGATCCACTCCAATACCACGGTCCCGACATCCTGGGAATTCTGAACGCAAAAAAAAACAGGGAATGGTCAGAATGATCCATAACCTGGGATACGGATAAACCCGGGATCCGGATAAACCCGGGATATGGGTAAATCCGGATACGGGTAAATCCGGATACGGATAAACCCGGGATACGGGTAAACCCGGGATACGGATAAACCCGGGATATGGGTAAATCCGGATACGGATAAACCCGGGATACGGATAAACCCTGAATACAGATAAACCCGGGATATGGGTAAACCTGGATATGGATAAACCCGGGATATGGATAAACCCAGCATACAGATAAACCTGGGACATGGATAAACCTGGAATACAAATAAACCGGGATATGGATAAATCCAAAATACAGATAAACCCGGGATACAGGTAAACCCGGATACGGATAAACCCGGGAAGCAGCTAAACCGGGATACGGATAAACGCAGAATACAGATAAACCCAGGATATGGATAAACCCAGATACAGACAAACCTGGGATACGATAAACCCAGGAAACGGATAAACCCGGGATATGGATAAGCCCGGGAAACGGATAAACCCGGGATACGGATAAACCTGGGATACGGGTAAACCTGGATATGGATAAACCCGGGATATGGATAAACCCGGGATACAGATAAACCTGGGATATGGATAAACCCAGGATACGGATGAACCCGGGATACGGATAAACCTGACATATAGGTAAACATGGGATAAGGATAAACCCAGATACGGAGAAACCTGGATAGGGATAAACCTGGATATGGATAAACTTGGGATACGGAGCGAGGGTAAATTCTGGAATTAGCAGGAATTCTTTCTGGTTTAGAATGAGTTTTCAATAAAACTTGCTTACCTGATTTCTCTCTTCCTCTGTCCTTATCCCCCTCTCTCTGTCTGTCTCTCTCTCTCGATCTCTCCCTGTCTCCCTCTCCCTGTCCCGCTGTGCTAAGCTCCCAGATATAGGATTTGAGGATCTGTCTCCACCCACCGTCCGCTGGAGCCTGTCAGGGAGGTGTCGCCAGTTCGGGGAGTTTCACACCTTGTTATTTTTGTGAATCCAGGTCCTGTTGAAAGATGTTTGTTTCGGGAGCGGGGCGGGGGGAGGTGGCGGGGAGGGGGGAGTGAGCCGGTGGGGGAAGCCGTGGACAGGTTGAGGATTGTGAGCCTACACCTGTGTCCGCACGGCGCTGCCGTTCCCGCATCCTCGCCAACACCCCTGGAACTCAGACATTTGTAAAGACCACACCAAAACCTTCTGGAGAAACAGCAAAGAAAGTCTATAAAATAATGAGGAGGGGGGCACAGATCAGCTAGACAGTCAATATCTTTTCCCCAAAGGTAGGGGAGTCTCAAACCAGAGGGTTTAAGGGGAGAGGGGAGACATACGAAAGGGTCCAGAGGGGGCAATTTTTTCACACAGAGTGTCTGGAACGAGCTGCCAGAGGCAGTAGTAGAGGCGGGTACAATTTTGTCTTTTAAAAAGCATTTAGACATGGGTATAGAGGGATATGGGCCAAATGCGGGCAATTGGGACTAGCCTACTGGTTAAAACAAAGGGGGCAGCATGGACAAGTTGGGCTGAAGGGCCTGTTTCCGTGATCTGACTCTTTGAAAAGCATTTTGCCCCACCACCTCCTCCTCCCCCCCCTCAACAATAATCCAGGTTTAACGGATCACTCAGGCAGCCCGGATTGATATAGAATCTCGACAGTGCAGAAGAAGGCCATTTGGCCCATCGAGCCTGTGCCATAAACAATCCCACCCAAGCCTTATCACCATAACACCACATATTTACCCTGCTAATCCCCCTGACGCTAAGGGGCAATTTAGCATGGCCAACCAACCCTAACCTGCACATCTTTGGACACTAAGGGACAATTTAGCATGGCCAATCCACCTAACCTACACATCTTTGGACACTAAGGGGCAATTTAGCATGGCCAATCCACCTAATCTACACATCTTATTGGGAGGAGAGAAATGGGTGGGGGAGGGAAGGGTAGAAAGCTTTTCATAGAGTCAGAGAGGCTTACAGCATGGAAAACCCATGCAGACACGGGGAGAATGTGCAGACTCCACACCAACAGTGACCCAAGCCAGGAATCGAACCCAGGTCCCTGGCACTGTGAGGCAGCATTGTTCAAAGATGCGTAGGTTAGGGGGATTGGCCATGCTAAATTGTCCCTTAGTGTCCAAAGATGTGCAGGTTAGGTGGATTGGCCATGCTAAATTGCCCCTTAGTGTCCAAAGATGTGCAGGTTAGGGTGGATTGGCCATGCTAAATTGCCCCTTAGTGTCCAAAGATGTGCAGGTTAGGTGGATTGGCCATGCTAAATTGCTCCTTAGTGTCCAAAGATGTGTAGGTTAGGGTGGATTGGCCATGCTAAATTGTCCCTTAGTGTCCAAAGATGTGTAGGTTAGGTGGATTGGCCATGCTAAATTGCCCCTTAGTGTCCAAAGATGTGTAGGTTAGGGTGGATTGGCCATGCTAAATTGCCCCTTAGTGTCCAAAGATGTGTAGGTTAGGGTGGATTGGCCATGCTAAATTGCCCCTTAGTGTCCAAAGATGTGCAGGTTAGGTGGATTGGCCATGCTAAATTGCCCCTTAGTGACCAAAGATGTGTAGGTTAGAGCGATTAGGAAGGTAAATATGTGGGGTCACAGGGATGGGGCTTGGTGGGATTCCCTGTCAGAGAGTCAGTGGGAATTTGATGGGCCGATTGGCCTCCTTCTGCACTGCAGGCACCCCAGCCACAGTGAAGGAACGGCCGATATATTTCTAAGTCGGGATGGTGAGTGGCTCGGAGGGGGGAATTTGCAGAGGGTGGTGTTCCCCATGTGTCTGCTGCCTCCCCCCACCTTGTCCTTCTAGGTGGTAGAGGTGGTGGGTTTGGAAGGTGCTGTGGAAGGAGCCTTGGCGAGTCGCTGCAGTGCATCTTGTAGATGGTACACACTGCTGTCACTGTGCGTAGGTGTGGAGGAAGTGAGTGTTTGTGGTTAGCGTGTCGATCGAGCGGGGCTGCTTTGTCCTGGATGGTGTCGAGCTTCTCGAGTGTTGTTGGGAGCCGCACCCATCCAGGCAAGTGGGGAGTATTCCATCACACTCCTGACTTGTGTCCTTGTAGATGGTGGACAGGCTTTGGGGGGAAGTCAGGAGGTGAGTTACTCTCTGCAGGATTCCCAGTGGACAGGCTTTGGGGGGGGAGTCAGGAGGTGAGTTACTCTCCGCAGGATTCCCAGCCTCTCTGACCTGCTCTAATGGCCACACTATTTATCTGGCTGGGTCCAGTTGAGTTTCTGGTCAATGGTAACCCCCAGGATGTTGATAGTGGGGGATTCAGTGACGGTAATCCCATGGAATATCGAGGGGGAGATGGTTAGATCCTCTCTAATTGGAGATGGTCCTTGCCTGGAGCTTGTGTGGGGGCGAATGTGACTTGCCGCTTGTCAGCTCCAAGCCTGGACATTGTCCAAATCTTTTGCAGTTGGACACAAACTGCCGTCAATAACTGAGCAGTCGTGAATGGAGCCGTATAAACCCATTAAAAAGAGACCTTGGTACTCAAAATCAATGTCTAATTGAAAAGGATTTCACCGTGGGGATGGCCCGATTGGGTTTGTTAGCACCCTCTTGTGGAGTAGCAGGATTTAAGCATTCAACACCCTGAGATCTATACAAGGTGCTACAGACATGGCAGTAAGGCAGGGAAAAGCCTTTGCAAATCCGATAGTCCTAAATTCAGGGGGGGGGGGCGCAGTTTTTAAGTTTCGTTTATTAGTGTCACAAGACTTACATTAACACTGCGATGAAGTTACTGTGAAAATCCCCCAAGTCGCCACACTCCTGTTCGGGTTACACTGAGGGAGGATTTAGCACCCTAACCAGTCTTTCTGGAGGAAACTGGAGTAAACCCACGCAGATACGGGGAGAACGTGCGGACTCAGCACAGACAGTGATCCGAGCCGGGAATCGAACCCGGGTCCCTGGCGCTGTGAGACAGCAGTGCTAACCCGCCATGCCACAGTCGTAATATCCCAGTCAGGGTGTAAGTTTCCACACAAGCGACACATATTTGAAAATTTGGATGTTTTATGGGGTCCTTTATGTCTTGCTGACTCTAAAAGTGAACTCAGTCAGATCTGGGTCCTGGGGGGCAAGCCATTCTGGACAAACCAAACACCCACAAGAGACCATCACATAGGGGATAAACATCTGCCCAGAGGCTGCAGAATTCCCCAGCTTGTTCAAATGTCGGATCTTTACATTCCCCGTGAGATGGCACCTCTGACAGTGCGGCACTCCCTCAGTACTGACCCTCCGACAGTGCGGCACTCCCTCAGTACTGACCCTCCGACAGTGCAGCACTCCCTCAGTACTGACCCTCCGACAGTGCAGCACTCCCTCAGCGCTGACCCTCTGACAGTGCGGTACTCCCTCAGCACTGACCCTCTGACAGTGCGGCGCTCCCTCAGCACTGACCCTCTGACAGTGCGGCACTCCCTCAGCACTGACCCTCCGACAGTGCAGCACTCGCTCAGTACTGACCCTCCGACAGTGCAGCACTCCCTCAGTACTGACCCTCCGACAGTGCGGCACTCCCTCAGTACTGACCCTCCGACAGTGCGGCACTCCCTCAGCGCTGACCCTCTGACAGTGCGGCACTCCCTCAGCACTGACCCTCCGACAGTGCGGCACTCCCTCAGCACTGACCCTCCGACAGTGCGACACTCCCTCAGTACTGACCCTCTCACAGTATTTGCTCGGGACTGGAACTGTATGTCCGGAATAATGTGCAGCAAGCCCCATAACAGTGTGCTGAATGTGGAGAGTTTTCACGGGATATCTCCCTGTCAGAGCAGAAGGAACATCTGTGTTTCAATTCTCATCAAACTGGTTTTAATTGTGGGTACAACAAACTGGATTACAATGCAGTGAGGTTTCATAACTTACAACAACGCACACATTCTCACATTCACCGCAAAGTATCAGTTCAGTGGAGGGGAATAACAGACCGTCCAGACACCGATGGTGACGTGTTCACGGAGCTTTTCCTGGGACAATGTAGTTTTGCATATTATAACTCAATTGTGGTTGCATTGTAAGGGTGCCTTTGAGACCTGAAGCTCACACATTCTGTCTGAACAGAGCACTGGGGGCAGACTGAGTGTGACAGGCTTGAGACAGACTAAAGAACTAGGGAGGGAGAGAGAGAGAGAGAGAGAGAGAGACAGAGAGAGGAGTCAGCCAGGCTCCTGCCCCCACCAACAGTGCCCTAGATCAGGGAGAGACAGACATAGAGAGAGAGACAGACAGAGAGACAGAGAGAGGCAGGTCGATCGGTCAGTCAAAGGATAGATAGATAGGTAGTTAGATAGATAGATAGATAGATAGACAGACAGACAGACAGACAGACAGATAGGTAGACAGATAGGTAGACAGAGAGAGAGTTAGATAGACAGATAGTTAGATAGACAGACAGGGAGACAGACAGACAGGGAGACAGACAGATAGTTAGACAGACAGGGAGGTAGACAGACAGGGAGATAGACAGACAGGGAGATAGACAGACAGGGAGATAGACAGACAGGGAGATAGATAGACCAGATAGGGAAATAGAGAGATAGGTAGAGAGATAGAAAGATAGGGAGATAGCGAGATAAAGAGATAGCTAGAGAAAGAGAAACACAGAGAAGGATAGACAGACAGACATAGATGGAGAGAGACAGAGATATAACAGAGAGACAGAGACAGACAGATATAGAGAGAGGCAGGAGATATATAGAGAGACAGATAGACAGAGAGGGCGAGAGAGAGAGAGAGAGAGAGACAGACAAAGACAGACAGACATGGATAGAGAGAGGGGCAGAGATAGACAGAGAGAGACACAGAGAGAGAGAGAGAGAGGAATCAGCCAGACTCCAGCACATTCCCAGTGCCCTGAGTCAGGGAGCTGGGCTCCTGCCCCATTCCCCAGTGCCCTGAGTCAGGGAGCTGGGCTCCTGCCCCGTTCCCCAGTGCCCTGAGTCAGGGAGCTGGGCTCCTGCCCCGTTCCCCAGTGCCCTGAGTCAGGGAGCTGGACTCCTGCCCTGTTCCCCAGTGCCCTGAGTCAGGGAGCTGGGCTCCTGCCCCGTTCCCCAGTGCCCTGAGTCAGGGAGCTGGACTCCTGCCCCGTTCCCCAGTGCCCTGAGTCAGGGAGCTGGACTCCTGCCCCGTTCTCCAGTGCCCTGAGTCAGGGAGCTGGGCTCCTGCCCCGTTCCCCAGTGCCCTGAGTCAGGGAGCTGGGCTCCTGCCCCGTTCCCCAGTGCCCTGAGTCAGGGAGCTGGGGCATGGGGAGGAATCAGCCAGGCTGTTGCCCAGGGTGACCGACCATCCCATTTTGCCAGGGAGTGTCTCTCAATCTGGCTGCGGCCTTCCCGGGATGTAATCGGTGCTGGATTGACAGTGTAACCCCCCAGGGCTTGTTTACAGGCACAGTGGTGTCTCCTGGGGTCTCCGCAGTGTTTGTGGTGGATCTGAGCAGTGTTGGAGCCGGTTGCAAGGTTGCAGGTCACCTCCCCACCCACTACTCCTCCGCTAACCCCCACTGCCTCCGCCTCGCCAGGCCCTTCCCTTCTCAAGGACTGAGCTCATTCCCAAATCACCCCATCCCTCCCCCACGGTGTCGCATCCCTTATTTATTTGCCCAGAGTTGGCCAGCTTGTCCTTTCCCTCTAGTGACTGGGGTCACCGAGAGGGACAGCGGGGGGAAAGGCAGGGAATGGAATCAGTCAGAGGATGAGGGGAGAATCCAGCTGAGGGATCAGGGCGTGCTCAGTTAGACAGACAGGGAGATGGACAGACAGCGAGGTAGACAGACAGGGAGATAGACAGACAGGGAGTTAGGCACTCAGGGAGATAGACAGATAGGTAGACCAGACAGGGAAATAGAAAGATAGAGAGATAGGGAGATAGAAAGATAAAGGGATAGATAGGAGCAGAGATAGAGGAAGAGAAGCAGAAAGAGAAGGAGAGAGAGGCATAGATGGAGAGAGATAGAATATAGAGAGACAGAGACAGACAGATATAGATAGAGAGAGGCAGAGATATATAGAGAGACAGACAGACAGACAGAAGGTCCCACCAAGGCCAGCCCTGATGGGGACCTTCCTCTCCAAGCCTCCACCCCCAGCGTGTCTCAGGATCAGGGTGGGACTTCACAGCCTCGCTTGCCCCGAGACTGTAATATCCCACCTCGAGGTCAACGGATCTTTCCACTGTCCGCCCCTTGCCCGCTGAGATTCCCGTGGTGGGCGGGATGGGAAAATTCCGGCCCATAGCCCAGATTCAACAACCTGAGACCAGCTCCCCTCTCGAATGGGCAGATACGACAGGAGAGGATACTCGGAAAGAGTGAAGACCTTCCCTTGCTGCAGCTCCTTGATCTCTGACAGCCCCTTCACCCCGGCACACAAGTTCCCTGCGGGTACGGGTGGAATCTGCTAGCGTGGCTGCCTCTTGCCGAAGATCATCGGGAATGGGAATAAAACCCTGCGGAAAGACCAACACTTCCAATAATCAGTGAGATTTATAGACCGTTTTACCCTACTCTCTACATACCACCTGTCCAAGCCCGGGCTAACATGGGCCCAGCGGGAAAGAGCCTCAGTGCAGCCTGGGGATTACAGACACCAACATATCACTTAGAACAAAGAACAACACAGCCCGGGAAACAGGCCCTTTCGCCCAACGAGCCCACGCCGCCATCTCAACACTGTGAGTCCCCTCTCCACCCATGACCCTTGTCTACGCTTATGGCACTCCACATTGGAAACCAGATTGAGGGGAGACTAATTTAGGGACAATTTGTTACACCAACCAGCACATCTTTGGGGTGTGGGAGGAAACCGGAGCACCCGGAGAAAACCCACACAAGCACGGGAGAATGCACAAACTCCCACCAACACCCACCCAAATCCATGTATCTGCACAGCAAACAGTGATAGTCACTGAGCTGTCGTGTTGCCCAGCATCTGGTCCAGTTTAAGCGTACACTAACCACGTGAAGCACTAGGCTACTCTCGAAACATCCAAGAGCAGCCCTCGCACGACCCACCGTGTGTATGCCCCTCGTTGGACAACAAGGCGGACCCAATCACCTGTGGATTTAGGAGCAGGAGGAGGCCATTCGGGCCCCTCGAGTCTGCTCCGCCATTCAATAAGATCTCGGCTGATCAGTTTGTGTTTCAAGTTCCACATTGTCCACCAACCCCTCAATAAACGGGCAGCACAGTGACACAGTGGTTAGCGCTACTGCCTCACAGCACTAAGGACTCGGGTTCGCTTCCCGGCTCAGGTCACTGACTGTGCAGAGACTCTGCATGTTCTCCCTGTGTCTGTGTGGGTCTCCTCCGGGTGCTCCGGTTTCCCTCCCACACTCCAAAGATGTGCAGGTTAGGTGGATTGGCCATGCTAAATTGCCCCTTAGTGTCCAAAGATGTGCAGGTTAGGTGGATTGGCCATGCTAAATTGTCCCTTAGTGTCCAAAGATGTGCAGGTTAGGTGGATTGGCCATGCTAAATTGCCCCTTAGTGTCCAAAGATGTGCAGGTTAGGTGGATTGGCCATGATAAATTGTCCCTTAATGTCTAAAGATGTGTAGGTTAGGTGGATTGGCCGTGCTAAATTGCCCCTTAGTGTCTAAAGATGTGCAGGTTAGGGGGATTGGCCATGCTAAATTGCCCCTTAGTTTCCAAAGATGTGTAGGTTAGGTGGATTGGCCATGCTAAATTGCCCCTTAGTGTCCAAAGATGTGCAGGTTAGGTGGATTGGCCATGCTAAATTGCCCTTTATTGTCAGAGGGTTGAGCAGGATAAATACATGGGGTGAAGGTGATAGGGCCTGAGTGGGGTTGTTGTTCAGAACAGCTTGATGGGCCGAATGGCCTCCTTCTGCACTCTTGGGGTTGTATAATCCCAATATAATTGAGCTTACTCAGCCTTGGGCCTCCAAATAATTCATACAAATTGCCCCTTAGACAATTGAGGAGTGAAGCAGGTTTAACACGCTGCAGTTAATGGAATCGCAAAGGGTTCAAAGCTATCACCTGATTAGAAATCGGAGCAGTCCTCCTCCGGGTGGCTGTGGTGAAACCTGGTTCTGTTTCTGATGTGAAGTGGCAGGTTCTATCGCACCTCCATCACTCTTGCTGCGCGCCCCATTTCTGGGTTTGTCTGGTGAGAGAGAAAAGCAGCCCTGGGAAAACACACTTGCGTACAGCGTAACTTAATCCTCCTCCAGTCCTGCTTGTATCTACCTCCTCCTCCTGCCAGGAAAGCTGTGGTATATCCGTGATTTGCCGCGGGGCTTGTACTGTGTGAGGTATCAGACATTGCCTCACTGTGCGTCACGGCAGTGCCCCTGGCTGTTTCGCTGCTCTCCGAGACATTGCCCCCTTAGCTTGCCCAGAGCTTCTGCCTCATCCGCCATTCCCAGTCTTTGCTCGCACAAGGAGGGCTGACCTTTCCACTCCACAGGGGCTGGGGCCGAAGGGCCCCACAGCACGGGGACTGCAGCGATTCAAGATGGCGGCTCACCACCACCTTCTCAAGGACAACTAGGGATGGGCAATAAATACTGGCCCAGCCAGTGACGCCCGTGTCCCATGAATGAATGAAAAAAAAACATTGGTTTGGAAGACTTGCCGAGTTGAGGTCTTGGGCTGTAGCAGCGTGTGTGCACAACCAATGACTTGGAGTAACAAGGGAGCATTGAGAGAGTTGTGAAATACCGGTTTCCCTCTATTGACACTCATTTTGACGTTTTTATTCATTCCCGGGACGCCGGTGTCGCTGGCTGGGTCCAGCATTTATTGCCCATCCCCAGTTGCCCCTCAGAGGGCAGTTGAGAGTCAACCACATTGCTGTGGCCCTGGAGTCACATGTAGGCCAGACCGGGGTAAGGACGGCAGATTTCCTTCCCTAAAGGGAACCAGATGGGTTTTTCTGACAATGGGTCATCAGTAGATTCGTAATTCCAGATGCTTTTTTATTGATTTCAAATTCCACCGTCTGCTGTGGTGGGATTCGAACCTGGGTCCCCCAGAACATTAGCTGAGTTTCTGAATTAATGGTCTAGTGCTGCGAAGTTGAGTTTAGTGTAAAGATGCCGGCGCAGAATAAACATCGCGTGGTCCCTTTAAAAACTGGGGTTTGGTTTCAGCGCTTGAAGGTTTAAAATGCAAAGTACATACAGAATCCGAGCTGAAACATTTGTATCGAAGGCCAAGCAACAGGGTTGCTTTGGTAACAGGCTTCAGACATTATTCAGAGTCAGAGGCTTTTCCCCCGGGGTGGAAGAGTCAATTACAAGGGGGCGTGGGTTCAAGGCGAGAGGGGGGGGAGTTTAAGGGAAATGTGTGGGGTAAGTTTTTCATGCAGAAAGTGGTGTGTGCTTGGAACGTGCTGCCAGAGGAGGCACATTAGCAACATTTAAGAGGCATCTGGATGGGTGCATGAATAGGGACGGAAGGGGGGATACAGACCGAGTAAGGGTTTAGTTTAGTTAGGCCATCATGATCGGCACGGGCTTGGAGGGCCGAAGGGCCTGTTCCTGTGCTGTACTTTTCTTTGCTCTTTGTACTCTGTGTTTATTATCCTGTGATACATCTTGTTTTGCTCACCAGTTTATTTACTTTAGACTACAGCCAGCCTATACTCTGGCTGTTGTAATGTAAGTTTATACACAAGTCTGAAGCCAAAATGATCTGAAATCCAAAATGTAACTGACCCCGGGGATTTTGAATAGAGGATAGTGGGCCTGTAGACTGGAATTAACTTACGCAATGCAAGAAAACTTTTCTCATCTGCAAGATGAGACAATCCCTTGTCTGCTGTTTTAGTGGAAGAGTTAACACAATGGGCATGCAGAGGCGATGGCCCAGTGGTATTATCTCTGGACTATTAATCCAGAAACTCAGCTAATGTTCTGGGGGACCCGGGTTCGAATCCCGCCACAGCAGATGGTGGAATTTGAATTCAATAAAAAATATCTGGAATTACGAATCTACTGATGACCCATTGTCAGAAAAACCCATCCAGTTCCCTTTAGGGAAGGAAATCTGCCGTCCTTACCCTGGTCTGGCCTACATGTGACTCCAGGGCCACAGCAATGTGGTTGACTCTCAACTGCCCCTCCAAGGGGCAACTAGAGATGGGCAATAAATTCTGGCCCAGCCAGTGATACCCGTGTCCCGGGAATGAATGAAGAAAAACGATGATGCCCCCAAAATAATTGAATCCATACACGTGCTGTGAGCACCAAGTGATCCTCCTGGTCTAGGGAGGGTGTACCAACCTGATCTCGATGAGCTAGGCTTCTTGGTGAGTGGACTGCTTTCTTGGGTGCTCTTCTTTTCTCGATTCTAGATTAAGAATAAGATATTGTCAAGTCAACGGCATTGTTGCACAGCACTACACAATCCAGCGCCTGTTCGGGTTACACTGTGGGAGATTTTAGCACGGCCAATGCACCCTAATCAGCACGTCTTTCGGACTGTGGGAGGAAACCGGAGCACCCGGAGGAAACCCACGCAGACTCGGGGAGAATGTGCAGTCTCCGCACAGACAGTGACCCAAGCTGGGAATCGAACCCAGATCCCCGGTGCTGTGAGGCAGCAGTGCTAACCGCTGTGCCACCATGCCAAACGAGCGTGGAAATGGGAGGGGATCACCCTCATTTCTTCAGCAGGCTGTCAGGCGCAATAATATGCCACTTAGTGCAAAGGAAAAAAATGGCAAAGTGTGATTCAGGTCAGTATGGGGAGTGGACAGTCTATTCTCACCAGGAAGCTGGCTGCTTGCAGCAAGGGGGTGCTTTTGCACGTGCGTAGATCTCTGTGTTCTGTGTGAAGTGTACATAGAACAGAGCGATCTGTCACTCCACCTCCCCACCGCCACCACCTCCCCCCACCCCCACCTTGCCTGATCACTGGTCTCCCTGGTGTGCCACTGGTATCCCTGGTGGCAATACCAGGTTGGACTTTAACCTGGTGTTGTGAGACTTCATCATGTGCTACCCCAATCCAACACCAGCATCGCCACATCAATAAATGTTGGCCAGCCAGCGACGCCCATGTCTCATGAATGAATAAAAAAAAAATTAAGATTTAAATATTTAAACGTGCCAGGAATCCAGGCTCAATCAGATTGTGAGAAGCGAGGACTGGGATGACAAACCGGTAAGATTGTACCTTCTATATCTTGCTCACTAGTTAGTGGCGGCCTACAGCAGAGCT
Source organism: Carcharhinus amblyrhynchos (assembly GCF_965287045.1). Classification (NCBI taxonomy): domain Eukaryota; kingdom Metazoa; phylum Chordata; class Chondrichthyes; order Carcharhiniformes; family Carcharhinidae; genus Carcharhinus; species Carcharhinus amblyrhynchos. The sequence goes on from NW_027650417.1 coordinate 16,695, forward strand.
TCCCAAGCTGGCGATCCATGGCCAGTCCAGCTGTTGTGGCTTGGGGGTGGCTGAGAACAGCCATGTCTGGGAGGGGACTCGAGAAGAGGCCAGGACGAGGACGGGGACCGGGGGTGGGGGGGGGGGGGGGGGCGGGGGCACAGAGGGGACAAGAAGAGCTGAAGCCAGGGTCACTCCGGGAGAATACAAAATATTTTTAAAGCAGTGCAGATTACTTTCAGGTTTGTGAGTTCAGTTGAAGAAGAGGCAAAGATTCACGGTTCGTGAAGATTTAATTTAAAACTGACTGAAGGAAGTATCTTGTTCCTCAGCGGGCTGAGAACTTGTGATAATACACCTGGCGTACAGTGATGTACAAATCCCGCTAAACACCAGCTACAGGGGCCTCTTCCGCATCCTTACCATCCTCTTCTTCTTGCTCACTGGCCCAGAATCGCTCATGTTTTTCTGATTGCTGATTTTCATCGGGGCATCCCTTTGAAAATAAATCAGAGGAGTGCTTTATTAGACAAAGGTTAAGCAGGGGAGAAAACAACACGCCGCTACCAACCTAAACAGGTTGGCTGTAACCCCAGGCTAGAGCTCAGGGCGACTGTAACCGGAGGCTAGAGATTGGGGAGAACGCGACCGCAGACGAGAACATGGAGTAAGACCAGGCTAGACCCTTGTTGGAGATGGGTATTGCCTGGCACTTGTGTGGCACATGTTATTGGCAACTTGTCAGCCCATATTGCCCACGTCTTGCTGCATTGGGACACGGACTGTTTCAGTATCTGGGGAGTGGCGAACGGTGCTGAACATTGTCCAGTTATCAGCGAACATCCCCACTTCTGAACTCATCATAAAATCAGAGAAACCCTGCAGTGCAGAAGGAGGCCATTCGGCCCATTGGGTCTGTACCGATCACAATCCCACCCAGGCCCTATTCCCATAATCCCAGTACTTACCCCTGATATTAGGGTCAATTTAATATAGCCAATCAATCTAACCCGCACATCTTTATGACGGAGGGAAGGTGATTGGTGAAGCAGCTGGAGGTGGTTGGGCCTAGAACACGACCCTGAGGGACTCCTGCAGAGATGTCCTGGAGCTGAGCTGACTAACCTCCAACCACCACAACCATCTTCCTTTGTGCCAGGCGTGACACCAACCAGCGGAGAGTTTGCTCCTGATTCCCACTGACTCCAGTTTCACTAGGGCTCCTTGATGCCACATTTGGATGGATGTTGCCTTGATGTCAAGGGCAGTCACTCTCACCCTCACCTAGTGGGTGGCACGGTGCCACAGTAGGTTAGCACTGCTGCCTCACAGCACCAGAGACACAGGTTCAATTCCGGACTCGGGTCACTGTCTGTGTGGAGTTTCCACGTTCTCCCTGTGTCTGCATGGGTTTCCTCCGGGTGCTCCGGTTTCCTCCCACACTCAAATGTGCAGGTTAGGTGGATTGGCCATGCTAAATTGCCCCTTAATGTCCAAAGATGTGTAGGTTAGGTGGATTGGCCATGCTAAATTGCCCCTTAGTGTCCAAAGATGTGCAGGTTAGGTGGACTGGCCATGCTAAATTGACCCTTAGTGTCCAAAGATGTGCAGGTTAGGTGGATTGGCCATGCTAAATTGACCCTTAGTGTCCAAAGATGCGCAGGTTAGGGGGATTGGCCATGCTAAGTTGCCCCTTAGTGTCCAAAGATGTGCAGGTTAGGTGAATTGGCCATGCTAAATTGCCCTTAGTGTCTAAAAATGTGTAGGTTAGGTGGATTGGCCATGCTAAATTGCCCTTAGTGTCTAAAAATGTGCAGGTTAGGTGGATTGGCCATGCTAAGTTACCCCTTAGTGTCCAAAGATGTGCAGGTTAGGTGGATTGGCCATGTTGAATTGCCCCTTAGTGTCAGGGGGATTAGCAGGATAAATACATGTGGTTACAGGGATAGGGCCTGGATGGAATTCCTCTCAGTGCTGTCTTGATAGGCCGAACAGGCACTGTAGGGATTCTGTGACCTCTTGAATACAGCTTATCTGCCCACATTTGGACCAAGTCTGCAAAGGAGCTGGGTGTGAGGAGTTAGCCTTATCACACGTGATGAATGGCCTCTCCCTGTGCTGTAACGACTGGCCCACTGACCTCTTCCTATTGGGCTGTAAGTGCGGTCTCTCTGCTTGCTTCTCAGTGGCTCCTGTTTCTCCTGGAGTTAGTACCTCCTCTTCAGCCCACCTGTCCACAAAATGCTGCAAATCAAAAGTCACCTTTTAATTACTGAATTTGCTGTGCTGTTTGAGTTGGATAAACAGTGCACTGTTGCAGTTCAGGGAGCCTGCAAAATACAGCAGCCTGAAGTTCTGTGTTATAGAGTCATAGAGTTTACAGCACGGAAACAGATCCTCCGGCCCAACCTGTCCATGCTGCCCACTTTTTAGCCACTAAGCTAATCCCAATTGCCCACGTTTGGCCAGTATCCCTCTATACCCATGTAACTGTCTAAATGCTTTTTAAAAGACAAAATTGTACCCGCCTCTACACTGCCTCTGGCAGCTCGTTCCAGACACTCACCACCCTCTGTGTGAAAAAATTGCCCCTCTGGACACTTTTGTATCTCTCCCCTCTCACCTTAAACCGATGCCCTCTAGTTTTAAACTCCCCTCCCTTTGGGGAAAAGATATTGACTATCTAGCTGATCTGTGCCCCTCATTATTTTATGGACCTCTATAAGATCACCCCTCAGCCTCCTACGCTCCGGGCGAAAAAAGTCCCAGTCTATCCAGCCTCTCCTTATAACTCAATCCATCAAGTCCCGGTAGCGTCCCAGTAAATCTTTTCTGCACTCTTTCTAGTTTAATAATATCCTTTCTATAATAGGGTGACCAGAACTGTACACAGTATTCCAATTGTGGCCTTACCAATGTCTTGTACAACTTCAACAAGACGTCCCAACTCCTGTATTCAATGTTCTGACCGATGAAACCAAGCATGCCGAATGCCTTCTTCACCACTCTGTCCACCTGTGACTCCACTTTCAAGGAGCTATGAACCTGTACCCCTAGACCCCTCAGCACTGTCAACATCACATCCCTCTGAAAAGAAACTTCAACAGCTCAGTGGGGTCTAAGAGAGGAAGCCATTTTGTGTTGGTAGCATCCTAGTAAATCTTTTCTGCATTATTTCTAGTTTCATAATATCCTTTCTATAATAGGGTGACCAGAACTATAGACAGTTGACCAGAATTGTATACCGTACAGTCCTGGTCAACTGTTCCAGTTGTACACATTGTGTACGTGTTACACACGTTGGAAGATAGAGAGATTATTGCATCGGCTGCCATTGCCAGGCATTCATTGCTGACCTGGAGAAGGCTCTTTACCCATCAGCTCTGTATCAGCAATAACCTCTCAACCATTACAACAATAAAACAATGTCAAAAACCACTTCACTGATGAAATACTATCAGAAATAAACTCCCAATGTTTAGGATGGATAAATTCCACCCAGATCAGGAAAGGAACCAGGACTTACAGTTGTTCACTTATTAAAGATACATGGACAGTGTCTGAGCGTTATAAGGAGGCGTATGCATGTGTGTGTATCGTGTTGGGTAGCATTTTTTTCAATTCGCCTGTGGGACATGGGCTTCGCTGGCTGGGCCAGTATTTATTGCCCGTCCCTAGTTGCCCCTTGAGAAGGTGGTGATGAGCTGCCTTCTTGAATCTCTGCAGTCCATGTGCTCTGGGCTGACCCTCAATGCCATTAGGGTGCTCCGGTTTCCTCCCACTGTCTGAAAGACGTGCTGGTTAGGTGCTAAATTCTCCCTCAGTGTAACCCGAACAGGCGCCGGAGTGTGACAGCTAGGGGATTTTCACAGTAACTTCATCGCAGTGTTAATGTGAGCTTATTTGTGACACTAATAAATAAACTGACTGACAGAAGCATTGTAGAAATAACAGGGAACTGAGGGTCTAACGTGAACGAGGAACTGAAAGAAATCTATACAATAAATAGTACTGGAGAAATGAACAGGACTAAGCAGCAACACTTCCCCTGGAACCAAGAGAAAACGCTAGAAAATCTCAGCAGGTCCGGCAGCATCTGTAATGAGAGAAAAGAGCTGACGTTTCGAGTCCAGATGACCCTTTGTTAAAGACACTTTCCCTTGGGTACCAGCAACCTGAATCTTAGGGTTTTAAAGGAGACAGATGCAGGGCTAGAGGACACATGGGGTGGAATGTTCTCGTCCCGCTCGCCACGGGAATCGGAGCGGCCAGCGGGACAGACCACGCAAAGGTGTGTTGGCCTCGGGTAGGATTTTCCAGCCATGGAGTGAGCAGGCCCGATGGTTTTGATCGCCCAGAATTATTTAGATTCTAGAATTGATACCAAGCGTTGGAAAGTTGCAAAAGTAACCCCAGGATTTGAACCTTCGAACCGGCCTCTGGTGACTGCCTGTATGGACTTTACACATTTTCTCTACGACTATGTGGGTTTCCTCCCACAGTGTGCAGGTTAGGTGGATTGGCCATGCTAAATTGCCCCTTAGTGTCCAAAGATGTGCAGGTCAGGTGGATTGGCCATGCTAAATTGCCCCTTAGTGTCCAAAGATGTGCGGGTTAGGTGGATTGGCCATGGGGTTAAGGGGATGGGGTGGAGGAGGGGGCCTGGGTGAGGAAACCTGTCAGAGAGTCGGCGTGGATTCAATGGGGCAAATGGCACTGTAGGGATTCTATGGTTTGTACAATCCCTTTCAGATAAGAAACACTGTAATTCCTTCACACCACAGAGTATTATTTGGAGTGGCGTGACTCTTGTGTGTCTTAGGCGAAAGCTTGTGTCCCTTGTTGTCCTGGAACATGGGTGAAAATGGCGGTACTTACACAGTCAGTGACAGGTCTCTCTTCTTCAGCTGGAACGGAGAAAACATTAAATCAGTCAACAAGTCCAGTGGTCAAGGAGAAAGATGGTTGTCAATTTGTACTTCAGCCTTACGATTTGGAAAGTGGAGCTCAGGTGGTGTTGGAAAAGCACACATTGAAACAAAACTGGACAAACAACTGCGTAATTGAGCTATGAAGATGATTTTATAACACTTTCAGCATCATCCCATTAGACCGTAACTCGTAGGAGCAGAAGTAGGCCGTTCGGCCCATCAAGTCTGCACAGCCTTTCAATGAGATCATGCCAACTCTATTTTAAATTTGCTGCCCCTTATCCTAAGACTATGATCTCTCGTTCTAGAACGTCCCACAAGAGGAACCATCCGCTCCACAACTACTTTACCCTAGACCTTTTATCATCTTGTAAACCTCAATGTGATCTCCCCTCATTCTTTTAAATTCCAGAGAGTGTCGGCCTAAATGGTTCAATCTCTCTTCAGAAGACAAACTCCTCATCTCTGGAATCAATCTAGTGAACCTCCTCTGAATTGCCTCTTGATCTCTTTCGCCCCAAGAGCGATATCTAATTTCTTCTTCAAATCACACAATTATTTTCTGTGATAATGAATTCCACACATTCACCGCTCTCTGGGTAAAGAAATTTCTCCTCACCTCAGTTCTAAAAGATTTACCCCTTATCCTCAAACTATGACCCCCCTAGTTCTGGACTCCCCCCACCATGGGGAACATTCTTTCTGAATCTACCCTGTCCAACCCTGTCAGAATTTTATCAGTTTCTATCAGATCCCCCTCTCACTCTTCTAAACTCCAGTGAATATAATCCTAACCCACTTGTAGTCCTCAAGTGAAGGTGCTAAACTGGGGGAAGGCTAGTTACAACAGTATTAGGCAGGAACTGTAGAATGTAGACTGAGGACAGATGTTTGAGGGCAAACTAACATCTGGCATGTGGGAGGCTTTCAAGCATAAATTAATAGGGATTCAGGACCGGCACATTCCTGTAAGGATGAAGGATAAGTATGGCAAGAGATATTGTGAGCCTAGTCAAAGAGAAAAAGGAAGCATTTGTCAAAGCTCGGAGGCTGGGAACACATCAAGTAAGTGTGGAATATAAGGAAAGTAGAAAGAAACTTAAGCAAGGAGTAAGAATGGCTGAAAGGGGTAATGAAAAAGCATTCGCCAGCAGGATTAAGGAAAATCCCAAGGCTTTTTATACATATTAAAGAGCAAAAGGGTAGCCAGGGAGAGGGTTGGCCCACTCAAGGTCAAGGGGAGGGAATCTATGCATGGAGCCAGAGGAAATGGGCGAGGTATTAAATGAGTACTTTGCATCAGTATTCACCAAAGAGAAGGACTTGGTGGATGATGAGTCTAGGAAAGGGTGTGTAGATAGTTTGAGTGACGTTGAGATCAAAAAGGAGGTGGTATTGGGGTTCTTGAGAAACATTAAGGTAGACAAGTCCCCACGGCCTGATGGGATATACCCCAGAGAGGCGAGGGAGGAAATTGCTGGGGCTTTGAGAGAAATCTTTGCTTCCTCACTGGCTACAGGGAAGGTCACAGTAAGAAGTCAGGTGAGTGGGAGTTCTATTCACAAACAGGGACATGTAAAGACACAAACTCAATTTACAAAATAATGGTTGGGATGCGAGTGTTTACAGGTAATCAAGTTTCAAAGGTACAGACAATGTGAGTGGAGAGGGGTTAAGCACAGGTTAAAGAGATGTGTATTGTCTCCAGGCAGGACAGATAATGAGTAATCTTATTATTTTGTGAATTGAGTTTGTGTCTTTATATGCCCTGTTTGTGAACAGAACTCCCAATAACCTGACGAAGGAACAGCAAGTGCTCCAAAAGCTTGTGGCTTTTGCTACCAAATAAACCTGTTGGACTTTAACCTGGTGTTGTGAGACTTCTTACTGTGTTTACCTCAGTCCAACACCAGCATCTGCACATCATGACTATGGGGTAGGTCCCAGAGGATTGGAGAATAGCCAATGTTGTTCCTTTGTTTAAGAAGGGTAGGAAGGATAATCCTGGTAATTACAGGCCAGTGAGCCTTATATTAGTGGTACGGAAAATATTGGAGAGGATTCTTCGAGTCAGGATTTTTTCCCATTTGGAAATAAGTGTACGTATTAGCGAGAGGCAACATGGTTTTGTGAAGGGGAGGTCGTGTCTCACTAACTTGATCGAGTTTTTTGAGGAAGTGACGAAGATGATTGATGAGGGTGGGGTAGTGGATATTGTCTGCATGGACTTCAGTAAGTGACAAGGTCCCTCATGGCAGACTGGTGCAGAAGGTGAAGTCGCATGGGATCAGAGTGAGCTGGCAAGGTGGATACAGAACTGGCTCAGTCAAAGAAGACAGAGGGTAGCAGTGGAAGGGTGTGTTTCTGAATGGAGGGCTGTGACAAGTGGTGTTCCTCAGGGATCAGTGCTGGGACCTTTGCTGTTTGTAATATATATAAATGATTTGAAGGAAAATGTAACTGGATTGATTAGTAAGCTTGCGAACGACACAAAGATTGGTGGATTTGCGGATAGCGATGAGGACCATCAGAGGATACAGCAGGATATAGATCGGTTGGAGACTTGGGCAGAGAGATGGCAGATGGACTTTAATCTGGACAAATGTGAGGTAATGCATTTTGGAAGGTCTAATACAGATAGGAAATATACAGTAAATGGCAAAACTCTTAAGAGTATTGATAGGCAGAAGGATCTGGGTATACAGGTATATAGGTCACTGAAAGTGGCAGTGCAGGTGGAGAAGGTAGTCAAGAAGGCATAGGGCATGCTTGCCTTCATCGGCCAGGGGCACTGAGTTTAAAAATTGGCAAGTCATGTTGCAGCTTTATAGAACCTTAGTTAGGCTGCATTTGGAATATAGTGTTCAATTCTGGCCAGAAGGATGTGGAGGGTTGGAGAGGGTACGGAAAGGATTTACCAGGATGCTGCCTGGTACGGAGCACATCAGCTATGAGGAGAGGTTGGAGAAGACTTGGTTTGTTCTCAGTGGAACGATGGAGGTTGAGGAGCGACCTGATAGAAGCCTACAAGATTATGAGGGGCACGGACAGAATGGATGGTCAGAAGCTTTTTCCCAGGGCGGAGAAGTCAATTGCTAGGGGGCACAGGTTTAAGGTGCAAGGGGCAAGGTTTAAAGAAGATGTATGAGGCAGATATTTTTACACAGAGGGTGCTGGGTGCCTGGAACTCGTTGCCAGGGGAGATAGTGGAAGCTGAATCAGTAATGACTTTTAAGGGTCATCTTGACATGAATAGGATGGGAATAGAGGGATATGGTCCCGGAAGGGTAGGGGGTTTTAGTTAAGTTGGGCAGCATGGTCGGTGCAGGCTTGGAGGGGCCGAAGGGCCTGTTCCTGTGCTGTAATTTTCTTTGTTTTTTTTCTTTGTTCAAACGTTTCCCCTTATGTGGCAATCTAGAACAAGAGGTCAGAGGTATTGAATAAACTGGGACTGTTCTCCCTGGAAAGACGGAGGCTGAGAGGCGACCTGCTAGAAGTTTATAAAATGATCAGAGGTATAGACGGGGTGAAGCTTTTCCCCAGGGCTGAAATGACAACTACAAGGGGGCACAAGTTCAGGGTAAGGGGGGGAAAGGTTCAGTGGAGACGTGTGGGGGGTAGTTTCTTTGCACAGAGGGTGTTGGGAGCCTGGAATGCGCTCCCACGTGAGGTGGTTGAGACAGTTATGTTAATGACATTTAAGACTTATCCGGATAGACACATGAACAGGCGGGGAATAGAGGGATACAGACAGTTGGTCTAGATAGGGCAATGTGGTCCAAGCACAGGCTTGGAGGGCCGAAGGGCCTGTTCCTGTGCTGTCCTGTTCTTGTACAGGTTGCGAGGCATTAGATTTAAAACTGAGATGAGGAGGAGCTACTACTTGCAAAGGGGGGGTGATTTTGTGGAACTCGCAGCCCCTTAGTGCAGTGGAGTCTGAATCATTAAATGGTTTTAAGAAGGAGATAGATTTATTTCTAATTAAAAAACGGGTTAAAGCGAGATGGGGAACAAGTGGGGAGGTGAATTCGGGACCCGGGATAGGTCAGCCATGCTCTGATCGAATGGCGGAGCAGGCTCGAAGGGCTGAATGGCCTGCTTCTGCTCCTAATCCCCATGTTCTTCCTCCCCCAACACAGAAGGTGAGTGATGCCTGAGTAGCACAGTGGGTGAGCACTGCTGCTTCACAGCTCCAGGGTGCCAGGTTCGATTCCCGGCTCGGGTCGCTGTCTGTGTGGAGTTTGCACATTCTCCTCGTGTCTGCGTGGGTTTCCTCCGGGTGCTCCGGTTTCCTCCCACAGTCCAAAGATGTGCGGATTAGGTTGATTGGCCGTGCTAAAAAATTGCCCCTTAGTGTCCAGGGGTGCGTAGGTTAGCAGGATTAATGGGCATAATGGGGGTAGGGCCTGGGAGGGTTTGTGTTCGGTGCAGACTCGATGGGCCGAAGGGCCTCCTTCTGCACTGTAGGGATTCTATGATTTAACCCAGACTGACAAATGGTCTCTTGGATACAGCATTAAAGATGGCGATTAACAGGTGGAGAGGGAGCTTTAAGCACACAAGTGGGGTGGGATTGAAAACTAAACAAGAAAGGAAGATCTCACGGGGAATTGTTTCATCTTTGCGTCACACAGCTGTAAGTCTATATCTGACAGAAATGCATTTACCTGCGTACGGATGCTGGTGATCGGATCTTAGTTCAACGAACATGGTGCAGACGTACGGGTAGGAGATGAGGACTTTGTCGCCTTGTTTAAATCGCAGTTCTGATAATCTTTCCCATTCGTTCTTGTCTTGCACACAGTCAAGGCTCAACTGGTGCAGGAGGATCTGTATTACACGCAGTCCATCTCATACCGATTACACCAGAAATACATGTCGGATAGACCGGCAGACACAGGACAACACAATTTCTCACACAGCAGCCACCCACAGAACAATGGGTTTGCATTTATACAGGACCCTTCAGATCCTCAGTAAACACCCAAGGGCTTCACAAACACTTTGATTCACAGAATCCCGACAGTGCAGAAGGAGACCATTCGGTCCATCGAGTCTGCACCAACTACAATCCCACCCAGGCCCCATCCCCACATATTTACCCTGCTAATCCCCCTGACACTAGCCAATCCACCTAACCTACACATCTTTGGACACTAAGGGGTAATTTAGCATGGCCAATCCACCTAACCTACACATCTTTGGACACTAAGGGACAATTTAGCATGGCCAATCCACCTAACCTACACATCTTTGGACACTAAGGGGTAATTTAGCATGGCCAATCCACCTAACCTGCACATCTTTGGACACTAAGGGGACAATTTAGCATGGCCAATCCACCTAACCTACACATCTTTGGACACTAAGGGGCAATTTAGCACGGCCAATCCACCCTAACCTGCACATCTTTGGACACTAAAGGACAATTTAGCACGGCCAATCCACCTAACCTGCACATCTTTGGACACTACGGGGCAATTTAGCATGGCCAATCCACCTAACCTACACATCTTTGGACACTACGGGGCAATTTAGCATGGCCAATCCACCCAACCTGCACATCTTTGGACACTAAGGGACAATTTAGCATGGCCAATCCACCTAACCTACACATCTTTGGACACTAAGGGGCAATTTAGCATGGCCAATCCACCTAACCTACACATCTTCATAGAGTGGGAGGAAACCGGAGCACCCGGAGGAAACCCAAGTAGAAACGGGGGAGAATGTGCAAAGTCCACACGGACAATCTCTCGAAGCTGGAATCCAACCTGGGTCCCTGGTGCTGTGAGGTAACAGTGCTAAGCACTGTGCCACCGTGCCGCCCTAGCCTAGCTGTACAATTTTGCCTGCGTCATCTATAGCTGCGGCAGCAGCAATTTATTGAGCATTGCTTTGCGTGAAACCTCAGTAACTTCTCTCCCGCTGCCTGGTAAGTGGATAGAAGCTCTCTCTTCCAATTCGATCCAACCATCGTCGATGAAAGGATACAGGGGAAGATGGTGAAGTGCTCTGTGGTGAATGGTTGTAAAGTGTCCAGGTTCCCAAGCACTGCCCGAATAGCATCCTGCACACAAACCAACATTAGAGTGCTGTAACATTATTGAATTCACCACACACATCGATCCCCCCACAACGCATTAATTACACTTCCACGCACCTTTCTCATTAAAATCAGTACTTTCTGTCGAGGCTGGGGCTGGTTAGCTCATTTAGCTAAATGGCTAAAGTTTTGAAGTTTATTTATCAGTGTTACAAGTCAGCTGACATTAACACCGCAATGAAGTTACTGTGAAAATCCCCAAGTCGCCACACTCCGGCGCCTGTTCAGGTTACACTGAGGGAGAATTTGGCATGGCCTATGCACCCTCAGTAGCTCATCTTTCGGACTGTGGGAGGAAACTGGAGCATAGAATCATAGAATTCCCACTGAGCAGATGGAGGCCATTCGGCCCATCGAGTCTGCACCGACCACAATCCCACCCAGATCCTATGCCCATAAGCCCATGCATTTACCCTAAATAATCCCCCTGACACTAAGGGGAAATTCATCATGGCCAATCCACCTAACCCGTGCATCTTTGGACTGTGGGAGGAAACCGGAGCACCCGGAGGAAACCCATGCAGACACGGGGAGAACGTGCAGACTCCACACAGACAGTGACCTGAGGCCAGAATTGAACCCAGGTCCCCTGGTGCCATAAGGCAGCAGTGCTAACCCACTGTGCCGTCCTCCTCTGTGCCACCATTTGCCCGTTTTGTGAACGTGGGCAGATATTTCTATATTATCAGTTTAGCGTGTGCTGCAATGTACTGTTATGATCATGGAGAAATTACCCCGGAATTATACATGGAAATACTGGGCGTTAAAAAAGGTATGAGGCTTATATTTTAAATATGGACACACAGACCCCCAAAGATGGCTGAGAACGGGTGGCACAGTGGGTTTGCACTGCTGCCTCACAGCAGCAGGGACCTGGGCTTGATTCCCAGCTTGGGTCACTGTCTGTGTGGAGTCTGCACATTCTCCCCATGTCTGCGGGGGCTTCCTCCAGCTGCTCCGGTTTCCCATATCTCTGGATGAAAGCGGCGGTAGTGGGCAGAATCAAGTCGGATGTTCCCACCACCCCGCCACCCTCTCCCACTGCTGACACCTGGACCTGTTTATAGCTGAAGTGTCCAGGGATGCTGTCAGAGCTTGTCGCTATGAGGCCACCGGGTGAGTGCGGGGACTGCTGCAGTGTCTGTTTGCAGCCACTGATGGGAGCTCCAACATTCAGAAACTGAGTGAAGTATGCGTGTTGCGGGTAAGCTATCAGGATCAGTCATCCACTGAGGGCTGCAGGTGCCTAAGAGGCCAGAGGTGCACCCACTCACAGAGTCATAGAGGTTTACAGCAGGGAAACAGGCCCTTCGGCCCAACTTGTCCATGCTGCCCTTTTTTTTAAACCCCTAAGCTAATCCCAATTGCCCTCATTTAGCCCATATCTCTCTATACTCATCTTACCCATGTAGCTAAGTGCTTTTTAAAAGACAAAACTACTTTTTAAAAGCCTCTACTACTACCTCTGGCAGCTCGTTCCAGACACTCACCACCCTCTGGGTGAAAAAATTGCCCCTTTGGACCCTTTTGTATCTCTCCCCTCTCACCTTAAACCTATGTCCTCTAGTTTTAGACTCCCCGACCATTGGGAAAAGATATTGACTATCTAGCTGATCTGTGCCCCTCATTATTTTATAGATCTCTATAAGATCACCCCTCTACGCTCCAGAGAAAAAAAGTCCCAGTCTATCCAGCCTCTCCTTATAACTCAATCCATCAAGTCCCGGGAACATCCTAGTAAATCTTTTCTGCACTCTTTCTAGTTTAATAATATCCTTTCTATAATAGGGTGATCAGAACTGTACACAGTATTCCAAGTGTGGCCTTACCAGTGTCTTGTACAACTTCAACAAGACGTCCCAACTCCTGTATTCAATGTTCTGACCGATGAAACCAAGCATGTCGAATGCCTTCTTCACCGCTCTGTCCACCTGTGACTCCACTTTCAAGGAGCTATGAACCTGTACCCCTAGATCTCTCAGCACTGCCAACATCACATCCCTCTGAAGGGAACTTCAACAGCTCAGTGGGGTCTAAGACAGGAAGCTATTTTGTGTTGTCAAGCACTCCACCACCTCTCCTAAACCCTCTATCACAACCAGGCCCTGAAGCTGGGGCGGTCAGTGCAGCAGGAATCCAAATTCTGTCGCACACTTGATTTGATTCAATTTTAATTTGATTTATTATTGTCACTTGTATTGGAATACAGGGAAAAGTATTGATTCATATACACTCTGCAGACAAAGCATACCGTTCATAGGGAAGGAATGGAGAGGGTGCAGAATGTAGTGTTACAGTCATAGATAGGGTGCAGAGAAAGATCAACTTAATATAAGGTAGATCATTCAAAAGTCTGATGGCAATGGGGAAGAAACTGTTCTTGAGTCGGTCGGTATGTGACCTCAAACTTCTGTTTCTTTTTCCCGACGGAAGAAGGTGGAAGAGAGAATGTCCGGGGTGTGTCGGGGGGTCCTTGATTATGCCGGCTGCTTTTCCCCGAGGCAGCGGGAAGTGTAGACGGAGTCAATGGATGGGAGGCTGGTTTGTGTGATGGGACTGGGCTACATTCACGACCCTTTGTAGTTCCTTGCGGTCTTGGGCAGAGCAGGAGCCCAGACCAAGCTGTGATACAACCAGAAAGGATGCTTTCTATGGGGCATCTGTAAAAGTTGGTGAGAGTCGCAGCGGACATACTAAATTCCAGTGCAAATGACATCTCGGCACTCAAATTCAGCCTCTCGAAGGAATACCATTCCTATATATTTATTAGTGTCACAAGTAGGCTTACATTAACACTGCAATGAAGTTACTGTGAAAATCCCCTAGTCGCCACACTCCGGTGCCTATTCGGGTTACACTGAGGGAGAATTTAGCACCTACCAGCATGTCTTTTGGGTTGTGGGAGGAAACTGGAGCACCCGGGTGAAACCTATGCAGACACGGGGAGAATGTGTAGACTCTGTACAGACAGTGACCCAGGCCGGGAATCAAACCCAGGTCCCCAGTGCTGTGAGGAAACCCAACCCCTGTCTGTATGGGTTTCCTCCGGGTGCTCCAGTTTCCTCCCACAACCCAAAAGGCGTGCTGGTTAGGTGCTAAATTCTCCCTTGGTGTAACCTGAACAGGCGCCGGAGTGTGGTGACGGGGGGGATTTTCACAGTAACTTCATTGCAGTGTTAATGTAAGCCTACTTGTTTGTGACACGAATAAGTAAATAGGAATGGTGTTCCTTATCAAGGCTGAATTTGAGTGCTGAGATGACATATGCACTGGAATTGAACCCGGGTCCCCTGGCACTGTCAGGCAGCAGTGCTAACCACTGTGCCACCCTCCTCTGTGCCGCCATTTAACTGTTTTGTGAATGGGAGTAGATGTTTCTGTATTATTAGTTTAGCATCTGCTACAGTGTATGATCATGGAGAAAATACCCTGGAATTATACATGGAAATACTGGGCATTAAAAAAGACCTGAGATTTATATTTTAAATATGGACACAGACCTCAAAGATGGCTCAGAATGGGCGGCATGGTGGCACAGTGGGTTAGCACTGCTGCCTCACAGCGGCAGGGACCCGGGTTCGATTCCCGGCTTGGGCGAGTGTCTGTGCAGAGTTTGCACGTTCTCCTGTGTCTAACCACTGTGCCACCCATGGACCAACGTCTGTGAATTTCGTGTTGCCAATGGGATCACCACCAGCCGCGCCTCCCTTCTGGCACTTTGAAATGTGGCTATGAGTCAAACATCTTTCTGTTTTAACTTCGGGTCCGTGTGTCCCTAAGCGCTGGAGAGTGTATTCCTACCTCCAGCTCTTGCCGAACTTGCTCTCTGTCGATTCCCAAATCTTCCCTGGAAAAGAAAGTAAAGGTTGAGTGGGCGTACAGTAATAGCGGGAAGGAGTGCACGAGCCCTTACATCTCTCCACAACCATCTGAATAGTTAGGGTGCAGAGTCACCCAGCTGTACTCTTGAATCCCAGTCTCTCCGACTCATGGAAAGATCTTCCCCATGTCTATCCGGGGCCTTTCAGTATCCTGTAAGTTTCAATGAGATTCCCCCCAATCCCTCTAAATGCCATCGAGTACACCCAGAGTCCTCAAACACTCCTCAATCGTCAAGCCTTTCATTCCTGGGATCATTCCCGTGAACATCCTCTGGACCCTCCCCAGGGCCAACACATTTTGGGGTGGCAGGGTGGCACAGTGGGTTAGCGCTGCTGCCTCACAGCGCAGGGACCCGAGTCCGATTCCGGTCTGGGGTCACTGTCTGTGTGGAGTCTACATGTTCTCCCCGTGTCTGAGTGGATTTCCTCCGGGTGCTCCAGTTTCCTCCCACAGTCCAAAGATGTGCAGGTTAGGTGGATTGGCCATGTTAAATTGTCCCTTAGCGTCCAAAAATGTGTAGGTTAGGGGGATTGGCCATGCTAAATTGTCCCTTAGTGTCCAAAGATGTGCAGGTTAGGTGGATTGGCCATGCTAAATTGTCCCTTAGTGTCCAAAGATGTGCAGGTTAGGTGGATTGGCCATGCTAAATTGTCCCTTAGCGTCCAAAAATGTGTAGGTTAGCGGGATTGGCCATGCTAAATTGTCCCTTAGCGTCCAAAGATGTGCAGGTTAGGTGGGTTGGCCATGCTAAATTGTCCCTTAGTGTCCAAAGATGTGCAGGTTAGGTGGATTGGCCATGCTAAATTGCACCTTAGCGTCCAAAGATGCGCAGGTTAGGTGGATTGGCCATGCTAAATTGTCCCTTAGTGTCCAAAAATGTGTAGGTTAGGTGGATTGGCCATGCTAAATTGCACCTTAGTGTCCAATGGTGTGCTGGTTAGGTGGATTGGCCGTGCTAAATTGTCCTTTAGCGTCCAAAAATGTGTAGGTTAGGTGGGTTGGCCATGCTAAATTGTCCCTTAGTGTCCAAAGATGTGCAGGTTAGGTGGATTGGCCATGCTAAATTGTCCCTTAGTGTCCAAAGATGTGCAGGTTAGGTGGATTGGCCATGCTAAATTGCCCCTTAGTGTCCAAAGATGCGCCGGTTAGGTGGATTGGCCATGCTAAATTGTCTCTTAGTGACAGAGGGACTAGCTAGGGTAAATGCATAGGGTTATGGGGAATAGGGCCTGGGCAGGATTATGACCAGTGCAGACTCGATAGGCCGAATGGCCTCCTTCCACTGTAAGGATTCTATGGATCCTTCCATAAATACGGGATCCAAAATTGCTCCCAATACGCCAAATGTGGATCTGACCAGAGTCTGATAAAGCCTCAGCAGTCCATCCCTGCTCCTGTGTTCTAGCCCTCTCGAAATGAATGTTAACATTTGCCTTCCTAACGACCGACTCAACCTGTAGGTAAGAAAATCCTGAACTGTGGCTGCCAGATCCCTTTAGATCATAGAACCCTACAGTGCAGAAAGAGGCCCTTCGGCCCATCCAGTCTGCGCTTTGCGCTTCCGATTTCAAGCACTGGAAGCACAGGGGTGCCGGGTGAATGGGAGTTGGTGAGGGGAGAAAGCTTTGGATGACCTCAGGTTGACTGAGGGGACAATGTAGGGTGCAGGGTAGCAGTGCTTTGGGGGGGAGTCAGTCTGAGGATTCCCCCAGGCGATCGTAGGCAAGCGCCCAGCGGAATCGTTGGGCTAAAATGTCTGCCGGTCCCCGCAACCTTACCTGATGTGGTGGCTGTACCGCATCTTCAGTTTGTAGACGGTCCTTCCCGCGTGGACAAACCTGGTCTCGGACAGCGGGTAGGTGAAAGGCTTCAGCGGCATAGGGAACGTCGGTTGCAAACCTACGGAACACAGCATAGGATCATAGAATCCCTACAGTGCAGAAAGAGGCCGTTCGGCCCATCAAGCCTGCACCGACAACAATCCCACCCAGGCCCTATCCCCGTAACGTCACATATTCACCCTAGCTAATCCCATTGATACTAGGGGTAATTTAGCATGGCCAATCCACCTAACCTACACATCTTTGGACACTAAGGGACAATTTAGTATGGCCAATCCACCCTAACCTACACATCTTTGGACACTAAGGGGCAATTTAGCATGGCCAATCCACCCTAACCTACACATCTTTGGACACTAAGGGGCAATTTAGCATGGCCAATCCACCGAACCTGCACATCTTTGGACACTAAGGGACAATTTAGCATGGCCAATCCACCTAACCTACACATCTTTGGACACTAAGGGACAATTTAGCATGGCCAATAAACCTAACCTGCACATCTTTGGACACTAAGGGGCAATTTAACATGGCCAATCCACCTAATCTGCACATCTTTGGACACTAAGGGGCAATTTAACATGGCCAATCCACCTAACCTACATATCTTTTGGACTGTGGGAGGAAACCGGAGTACCCGGTGGAAATCCACGCAGACATGGGGAGAATATGCAGTCTCCACACCGACAGTGACCCGAGCCGGGAATTGAACCCGGGTCCCTGGCGCTGAGGCAGCAGCGCTAACCCACTGTGCCAGTATGGGTTGGGATGGTCCGAATGGTCTCCTGGGCTCGCCTGGGCAGACACGGGACGGGCGGCTCTCTGGCTATCCCAGCCCACAAGGGGTGGGGAATGACCAATGGCCGCACTTGGCCTCAGTGCCATCCGCCATTTTGTGTTTACTACCTTTCTCTGGGTGCAGGACAACCTGTTGGCCCCACCTCCTGTCACCAAGGAGACCGTTAGCCCCGCCTCCTGTCACCAGGGAGACCGTTGGCCCCACCTCCTGTCACCAAGGAGACCGTTAGCCCCGCCTCCTGTCACCAGGGAGACCGTTACCCTCACCTCCTGTCACTAGGGAGAACATTAGTCCCGCCCCTGTCATCAAGCTGCCTGTTAGCCTCGCCTCCTGTCAGTAAGGTGACCGTTAGCCACGCCTCCTGTCACCTGATCGACCTTTGGCCCTGCTCCCTGCCACCAGCGAGACCGTTAGTCCCGCCCCCTTGTCACCAGGGAGACTGTTAGCCCCCCATCCCTGTCACCAGGAGACTGTTTACCCCTCCCCCGGTCACCAGGGAGACCGTTAGCCCCCACCCTGTCAACAGGGAGGCCGTTAGCTCCGTCCCCTGTCACCAAGGAGACCGTTAGCCCCGCCCCATCACCAGGGAGACTATTAGCCCCGTCTCCTGTCACC
This sequence comes from Carcharhinus amblyrhynchos, assembly GCF_965287045.1. NCBI lineage: Eukaryota > Metazoa > Chordata > Chondrichthyes > Carcharhiniformes > Carcharhinidae > Carcharhinus > Carcharhinus amblyrhynchos. The sequence goes on from NW_027650417.1 coordinate 34,848, forward strand.
AAAGAGACCGTTAGCCGTATCTCCCGTCACCAGGGAGACAGTTAGCCCCGCCCCCTGTCACCAGGGAAACCGTTAGCCCCGGCTCTATCATCAATGTGACCGTTAACCCCGCCCCCTGTCACCAGGGAGACCGTTAGCCCCGCCTCCTGTCACCAAGGAGACCGTTAGCCCCGCCTCCTCTCTCCAGGGAGGCCGTTAACCCCACCCCCGTCACCAGGGAGACCGGTAGCCCCGCCTCCTGTCACCAGGGGGACCGTTGGCTCCGCCCCCAGTGACGGTTGGTCCCGCGCAGCAACACCTGCTCTGTAATCAGACCTTGCCTCCAGAGACACCGCTAGTGCCGCCCCTAGAAACCAATCCCCGCCCCTGGAAACGAGGCCTCACGCGCTAGAAACCAGTCCCCGCCCCTAGTAACCAATCCCCGCCCCAGGAACCAGACCCCGCTCTTCGAAACCAACCCCCGCCCCTAGAAACCATTGCCCGCCCGTCCAAATTAATCCCCTTCCCTACCTAGCATGCCCTACCCACTGGAAATAAATCCCCGCCCCCAGAAACGAGGCCTCACCCCCTAGAAACCAAACTCCGCCCCTAGAAACCAATACCACGCTCTCCCAGAAATTAGCCTCCGGCCCTGGAAATGGGCCTCCGTCCCGCCCTTAGAAACCAAATCCCACCCCTAGAAACCAGACCCCGCCCTTAGAAACCAGACCAACCCTTAGAAACCAGATCCCGCCCTTAGAAACCAGACCCCACCCCTAGAAACCCGATCCCGCCCATAGAAACCAAACCCCACCCCTAGAAACCAGATCCCGCCCCTAGAAACCAGATCCCGCCCTTAGAAACCATACCACACCCCTAGAAACCAGACCCCACCCCTAGAAACCAGACCCCACCCCTAGAAACCACTCCCCACCCCTTAGAAACCAGACCCCACCCTTACAAACCAGACCCCCCCACCCTGTCTGGGAGAGTCCGGGCCCGGGTGTGAAGGTGAACACAGTGGGGAGCGAGTTCCAGGATCTTCACCCAAAGGTGACAAGATTGGATGTCCAACATAGACTTCCTGAGGCATTAACTCTCCCACGGGGACCAGGTACCCATCTCTAATTGCCCCCTTGAGATGGCGGTGGGGAAGAAGCCATCTTGAACCCGCTGCAGTCCCCTGTGTGTGTGGTGTAGGTACACCCACCGTGCTGTTAGGGAGGGAGTTCCAGGATTTTGACCCCAGTGAAGGAACGGCCGATATATTTCCAAGTCGGGATGGTGAGTGGCTCGGAGGGGGGAACTTGCAGGGGGTGGTGTTCCCCATCTGTCTGCTGCCACCACCCCCCCCACCCCACTTGTCCTTCTAGGTGGTAGAGGTGGTGGGTTTGGAAGGTGCTGTGGAAGGAGCCTTGGCGAGTCGCTGCAGTGCATCTTGTAGATGGTACACACTGCTGTCACTGTGCATCGGTGGTGGAGGGAGTGAGTGTTTGTGGTTAGCGTGTCGATCGAGCGGGGCTGCTTTGTCCTGGATGGTGTCGAGCTTCTCGAGTGTTGTTGGGAGCCGCACTCATCCAGGCAAGTGGAGAGTATTCCATCACACTCCTGACTTGTGTCCTTGTAGATGGTGGACAGGCTTTGTGGGGGAGTCAGGAGGTGAGTTACTCTCCGCAGGATTCCCAGTGGACAGGCTTTGGGGGGGAGTCAGGAGGTGAGTTACTCTCCGCAGGATTCCCAGTGGACAGGCTTTGGGGGGGGGAGTCAGGAGGTGAGTTACTCTCCGCAGGATTCCCAGTGGACAGGCTTTGGGGGGGGGAGTCAGGAGGTGAGTTACTCTCCGCAGGATTCCCAGTGGACAGGCTTTGGGGGGGAGTCAGGAGGTGAGTTACTCTCCGCAGGATTCCCAGTGGACAGGCTTTGGGGGGGAGTCAGGAGGTGAGTTACTCTCCGCAGGATTCCCAGTGGACAGGCTTTGGGGGGGGGAGTCAGGAGTCTCTACTGTCTCTATGCTCTAGAGAGCCACAGTGTTTCTATGGCTGGGTCCAGTTCAGTTTCTGGTCAATGGTAACCCCCAGGATGTTGATGGTGGGGGATTCAGTCACAGTAATGCCATTAAAATGGCAATGGTTAGATTTTCTCTTGTTGGAGATTTGACTGGATTTGATTTATTATTGCCACATATATTGGGGAACAGTGAAAAGTATTGTTTCTTGCGCATTATACGGATAAAGCATACCGTTCATAGAGAAGGAAAGGAGAGGGTGCAGAATGTAGTGTTACAGTCACAGCGAGGGTGTAGAGAAAGATCAGCTGAATATTTGATTTATTATTGCCACATATATTGGTATACAGTGAAAAGTATTCCTTCTTGTGTGATATGCAGACAAAGCATACTGTTCATAGAGAACATAAGGGAGAAGGAAAGGAGAGGGCACAGAATGTAGTGTTACAGTCACAGCTAGGGTGTAGAGAAAGATCAGCTGAATATTTGATTTATTATTGCCACATATATTGGTATACAGTGAAAAGTATTCCTTCTTGTGTGATATGCAGATAAAGCATACTGTTCATAGAGAACATAAGGGAGAAGGAAAGGAGAGGGTGCAGAATGTAGTGTTACAGTCACAGCTAGGGTGTAGAGAAAGATCAACTTAATATTGGATTTGATTTATTATTGTCACATGTATTGGGATACAGTGAAAAGTATTGTTTCTTGCATGCGAAACAGACAAAGCATACCGTTCATAGAGAAGGAAAGGAGAGGGTGCAGAATGTAGTGTTACAGTCACAGCGAGGGTGTAGAGAAAGATCAGCTTAATGCGAGGTAGGTCCATTCAAAAGTCTGACAGCAGCAGGGAAGAAGCTGTTCTTGAGTCGGTCGGTACGGGACCTCAGACTTTTGTATCTTTTTCCCGATGGAAGAAGGTGGAAGAGAGAATGTCCAGGGTGTGTGGGATCCTTGCATGGCGCGAAGGTTACTTGCCACTTGTCAGCCCAAGCCTGGATATTGTCTTGCTGCAGCTGGACACGGACTGATTCACTATCTGAGGAGTCACGAATGGTGCTGAACATTGAGCAGTTATCGGTGAACATCCCCACTTCTGACCTTATGATGGAGGGGAGGTGATGGGTGAAGCACCTGGAGATTGTTGGGGCCTCGGACACGAACCCTGAAGACCTCCTGCGGAGATGTCCTGGAGCTGAGATGACTGACCTCCAACCACCACAACCATCTTCCTTTGTGCCAGGTATGACTCCAACCAGTGGAGAGTTTGCCCCCTTGCCTTGATGCCAAGGGCAGTCACTCACCCTGACCTCTGGGTGTAAAGGTCAGGAATTCCTACCCTGACCTCACGGCCTCCTCATCCCTCCTTTGGGTTGGATTCTTCTTAACTCTCACCACTTGGACCAAGGCTGGCGCAATGGCACAGTGGTTAGCACTGCTGTCTCACAGCACCAGGTCTGATTCCCAGCTTGGGGTGACTGTGCGGAATCTGCACATTCTCCCCGTGTCTGTGTAGGTTTCCTCCGGGTGCTCCATTTCCCTCCCACATCCAAAGATGTGCAGGTTAGGTGGATTGGCTATGCTAAATTGCCCCTTAGTGTCCAAAGATGTGTGGGTTAGGTGGATTGGCCATGCTAAATTGCTTCTTAGTGTCCAAAGATGTGCGGGTTAGGGGGATTCGCCGTGCTAAATTATCCCTTAGTGTCCAAAGATGTGTAGATTGGATGGATTGGCCATGCTAAATTGTCCCTTAGTGTCCAAAGATGTGTAGGTTAGGTGGATTGGCCATGCTAAATTGTCCCTTAGTGTCCAAAGATGTGTAGGTTAGGTGGATTGGCCATGCTAAATTGCTTCTTAGTGTCCAAAGGTGTGCAGGTTAGGTGGATTGGCCATGCTAAATTGTCCCTTATGTCCAAAGATGTGCAGGTTCGGTGGATTGGCCATGCTAAATTGCCCCTTAGTGTCCAAAGGTGTGTAGGTTAGGTGGATTGGCCATGCTAAATTGCCCTTTAGTGTCCAAAGATGTGTAGGTTAGGTGGTTTGGCCATGCTAAATTGCCCTTTAGTGTCCAAAGATGTGTAGGTTAGGTGGATTGGCCATGCTAAATTGCCCTTTAGTGTCCAAAGATGTGTAGGTTAGGTGGTTTGGCCATGCTAAATTGCCCTTTAGTGTCCAAAGATGTGTAGGTTAGGTGGTTTGGCCATGCTAAATTGCCCTTTAGTGTCCAAAGATGTGTAGGTTAGGTGGATTGGCTGTGCTAAATTGCCCCTTAATGTCCAAAGATGTGCAGGTTAGGTGGATTGGCCATGCTAAATTGCCCGTTAGTGTCCAAAGATGTGCAGGTTAGGTGGATTGGCCATGCTAAATTGCCCCTTACTGTACCCGAACAGGCGCCAGAGTGTGGCAACTGGGGGATTTTCACAGTAACTTCACTGCGGCGTTAATGTAAGCCTTACTTGTGACACTAATTAATAGATAAACTTCAGAAGGTTCAGGCCATCAGATCAAATGCCTCTTTTGGTTCAGTGTCAGTGGCAGTCTGATAATCCTCTGGCGAAGGGCTTTGCTCTGTGTTTAATTATATTCAAGGGGGTTGGGTGCCAGATAAATGCAGGTTGTTGTTGTATCCCACCTTATCTGGTTCTGCATCCAGTGACGAGTCTCTGCCTTGGTCCCTCAGTGTGGATAAAGCGTCCTGAAAGACGGTATAGACAAGTTCAACTTCCCCTTTAGTTCCCCTACCGATAGCCCCTGACACTTCCACCCTGTGACAGAGTCACTGAAGGAGAGAGTTCCCCCCCCCGCCTTCCCCTTAATCTTTTCTTGTGAGGTTGTATCTCAATCTATTTTCTCGCTTTTCTGTCCAAATCAACTAAAACCACCATGTACCAATTCGTATCATGACTCACTTGTCTTACTGCTAAGCTTCTGGGGATTCTGTAAATGTCTGTCTAAGTTTTGCATGTTTATTGATGTTTTTTCTTTTAATTCACAGGAGATTAGGTCCACCTTGTTGTCCAACGAGGGGCATACATGCGGTGGGTCGTGCGAGGGCTGCCCTTGGATGTTGCTTTGAGAGTTGCCCAGTGCTTCACGTGGTTAGTGTACGCTTAAACCGGACCGACTGACAGGCAACGCGACAGCTCAGTGACTATCACTGTTTGCTGTCCAGGTACATGGATTTGGGCCGGTGTCTGTGGGAGTTTGCGCATTCTCCCCATGCTTGCGTGGGTTTTTCTCCGGGTGCTCCAGTTTCCTCCCACACCCCAAAGACGTGCTCTTAGGCTGATTGGTGTAACAAATTGTCCCTAAATTAGTCTTCCCTCAATCTTCCCCTGTAGAACATAAGAACATAAGAAATAGGAGCAGGAGTAGGCCATCCAGCCCTTCGAGCCTGCCCCGCCATTCAATAAGATCATGGCTGATCTGTCGTGGCTCAGTTCCACATTCCCGCTCTCTCCCCATAACCCTTAATCCCCTCTCTTATCAAAAACCCATCAACCCGCGTCTTAAAAATATTTAGCGAGGCAGCCTCCACCACTTCAACGGGCAGAGAATTCCAGAGATTCACCACCCTTTGAGTGAAGAAGTTCCTCCTCAACTCTGTTCTAAACCGCCCCCCCTTTATCTTGAGGCTGTGCTCCCTAGTCCTACTGTCCTTTCTGAGTGGGAAGAGTCTCTCCACCTCTATCCTATCCATCCCATTCATCATCTTATACGTCTCAATGAGATCTCCCCTCATTCTTCTAAACTCTAACGAGTACAAGCCTAGTTTATTCAGCCTCTCCTCATAGCTCAACCCCCTCAACTCCGGCATCAGCCTAGTCAACCTCCTCTGCACTCCCTCCAAGGCCAAAACATCCTTGCGTAAGTGCGGCGACCAAAACTGCACACAGTACTCCAGCTGCGGCCTCACCAATGCCCTGTACAGCTGCAGCAAGACAAAGAACAACAAAGAACAACCCAGCACGGGAAACAGGCCATTCGGCCCAACGAGCCCGCAAAGACCTCCCTACTTTTATATTCAATCCCCCTCGCTATGAAGGCCAGCATCCCATTCGCCTTCCTGACCACCTGCTGCACCTGCAGGCTGGGTTTTTGCGACTCATGCACAAGGACCCCGAGGTCCCTCTGCACCGTCGCCTGCTGCAGTTTTTTGCCACGTAAGTAATAGTCCTTCCTACCATTATTCCTACCAAAGTGGACCACCTCGCACTTGCCAACAATAGGCGTAGACAAAGGTCATGGGTAGAGGAGGGCACTCATAATGTTAAAATGGCGGTGTGGGCTCGTTGGGCCGAAGGGCCTGTTTCCCGTGCTGTGTTGTTCTTTGTTCTTTGTATCCGAATTGGATTCCCTCAACGTCAACATGAAGTTTACAAATGAAGGCCTACTTCACCAAGGTTCAATTCTGGTTGCCACACCAGAACGATGTGGAGAGGGCACAGAAAAGATTGACCAGGATGTTGCCCTGGTTTGGATGATATTAGCTCTGGGGGGAGGTTGGAGAAACTTGGTTTGTTCTCGCTGGAGGGTGAGGGGCGACCTGATCGAAGTCTACAAGATTACGAGAGGCATGGACAGAGTGGATAGTCAGAAGCTTTTTCCCCCTGGGTGGAAGAGTCAATTACTTTGTTACTCGAAGAAGGGGCATACACGCGGTGAGTCGTACGAGGGCTGCTCTTGGATGTTGCTTCGAGAGTTGCCTAGTGCTTCACGTGGTTAGTGTACGCTTAAACTGGACCGACTGACGGGCAACACGGCAGCTCAGTGACTATCGCTGATTGCTGTGCAGACGCATGGATTTGGGCCGGTGTCTGTGGGAGTCTGCGCATTCTCCCCGTGCTTGCGTGGGTTTTCTCCGGGTGCTCCGGTTTCCTCCCACACCCCAAAGACGTGCTTTCAGGCTGATTGGTGTAACAAATCGTCCCTAAATTAGACCCCCCTCAATCTGGCACACATATAATTCTCTAAATTTGCACCCCCTTTATTGTACAGTCCAAGACGCGTAGACAAGAGTCATAGTAGAAGAAGGATTGGAATGGGGCACCGGCTGAGTGTTAAAATGGGCGGCGTGGGTTTGGAGGGCCGAAGGGCCTGTTTCCTGTGCTGTGTTGTTCTTTGTACTGGGGTGGGGGGGCACAGGTTTGAGGGGCGAGGTTTAAAGGAGATGTACGAGGCAGATTTCTTTTACCCGGTGGGTGGTGGGGGCCTGGGACCCGCTGCCGGGGGGGGTGAGGAAGCAGATACGATAATGAGTTTTAAGGGGCGTTTGGACAAGTACATGAATAGGATGGGAATAGAGGGATGTGGTCCCCGGAAGGGTCGGGGGTTTTAGAGCAGCAGGGTGGGCACAGGCTTGGAGGGCCGAAGGGCCTGTTCCTGTGCTGTCATTTTCTTTGATCTTTGTTCCTCGTAAAGGACAGCCTAGAGCTTTACCCCTGCAGGCTCCCGTCCACTGACTCCGTCCACACTTCCCGCTGCCTCAGAAAAGCAGCCGGCGTAATCAAGGACCACCCCCCCCCCCTCCCCTCCCCCCCACACACACGCACCCCGGACATTCTCTCTTCCGTCGGGGAAAGAGATACAAAAGTCTGAGGTCACGCACTGACCGACTCAAGGACAGCTTCTTCCCTGTCAGACAGGAAATCCAACCGGTAACTCGGGGAAAAATTCCTGCGCCCAGGAAGACATTGCCGGCGCAGACTCGATGGGCTGAATGGCCTCCTTCTGCACTGCAGGGATCCGATGTTAGTCGGCGCTGCTGGAGTGAAATCGACGTGAAAGGACGCAAGGTGGGTTTCCCGGCACGCAAAATGGACTGTGGGAAGGGACATGCAGAGGCACTGAGTTTGGGCACAGAGAGTACGCAAAGAGTTAAAACGCGCAGTGTTTCAGTTAGTGCAGGAACCAGGTCAGACATTGACGCACCTTAACCTTGAGATAAAAGCTGACCCAGAACAACGTGTTTGATAACGAGATGAGCCGATGATGGGGGTGGGGGGAACATAAATGCATAAATCTATATAACAAAGATCAGCCACTGGTAGGGAGACAACTGCATAAATATATCTGTACAATGATGTGGCAACTGTCAGTCTCCGTGCTCGTCTATGTATGTGTTAACTGTCGCTGTCCATACTTGAACGCGTAACGATGCGCTAATGGCTTTTGTCCGTACTGTCTGTTATCTAACAATGTATAAAAGATGCTCAACTACCATTGCGTAGTTGGGAAGGTGGCTGCCGGCACTGCAGAGTGCCAGTGCTTCTCCCAAAGCTTTGTCCGAATAAAACTGCTTGTTGATCCTCCAAGTCCGACTCCGAAGGGGTGACTTTCCCACAATGCAGTGCTTGCTCCCACTTGTTTTCCGTTTAATTCATTCGTGGGACATGGCCTATTGCCCATCCCTAGTTGCCCCTCGGAGGGGCAGTTGAGAGTCGACCACATTGCTGTGGCTCTGGAGTCACGTGTAGGCCAGACCGGGGCAAGGACGGCAGATTTCCTTCCCTAAAGGGAACCAGATGGGTTTTTCCGACAATGGGTCAACTCTTAACTCCAGATTTTTTTTTTAAATTGAGTTCAAATTCCATCAGTGGTGGATCGCTGTCTGTGCGGAGACTGCACATTCTCCCCGTGTCTACTTGGGTTTCCTCTGGGTGCTCCGGTTTCCTCCCACAGTCTGAAAGACGTCCTGGTTAGGTGCTAAATTCTCCCTCAGTGTAACCCGAACAGGAGTGTGGCGACCAGGGGGATTTTCACAGTAACTTCATTGCGGTGTTAATGTAAGCCTACTTGTATGGGATTCGAACCTGGCTCCCCCAGAACATTAGCTGAGTTTCTCAATGAATAGACTAGCGCTAATAACACCAGGCCATCGCCTCCCCATCGCGCTTTAGCAACAGTTACGGTTGGAAAAGGGGACGCTGGATAAAGACATGAGGGTGAAAGGATATGGGGCATGGGGCAAGATGGAGAGGGGAGAGGCTGATTGGGCTGGGAAGGGGCTCTCGTAGGGTAGGAACACCAGCCGATGAGCCGAATGGCCTTCTCGGTGCCGCAAGAAACAAGCTCAAGACTCTCTCCACTCAGCCTGTTAAGCTCTCATAGAATCATTCCATCCCTATAGTGCAGAAGGAGGCCCAATGAGTCTGCACTGTCAACAATCCCTCCCCAGGCCCTATCCCCAAAACACCATGCATTTACCCTAGCTAGTCCCCCTGACACGGAGGAGCGATTTTGCATGGCCAATCCACCTAACCTGCACATCTTTGGATACTAAGGGACAATTTAGCATGGCCAATCCACCCTAACCTGCACATCTTTGGACACTAAGGGACAACTTAGCATGGCCAATCCACCCTAACCTACACATCTTTGGACACTAAGGGGCAATTTAGCATGGCCAATCCACCCTAACCTGCACATCTTTGGACACTAAGGGACAATTTAGCATGGCCAATCCACCTAACCTACACATCTTTGGACACTAAGGGACAATTTAGCACGGCCAATCCACCCTAACCTGCACATCTTTGGACACTAAGGGACAATTTAGCATGGCCAATCCACCTAACCTACACATCTTTGGACACTAAGGGACAATTTAGCACGGCCAATCCACCCTAACCTGCACATCTTTGGACACTAAGGGACAATTTAGCATGGCCAATCCACCTAACCTGAACATCTTTGGACACTAAGGGGCAATTTAGCATGGCCAATCCACCTAACCTGCTCATCTTTGGACAAGGGACAATTTAGCATGGCCAATCCACCTAACCTACACATCTTTGGACACTAAGGGACAATTTAGCATGGCCAATCCACCTAACCTACACATCTTTGGACACTAAGGGGCAATTTAGCATGGCCAATCCACCTAACCTGCTCATCTTTGGACAAGGGACAATTTAGCATGGCCAATCCACCTAACCTACACATCTTTGGACTGTGGGAGGAAACCGGAGCACCCGGAGGAAACCCACGCAGACACGGGGTGGGCGAGAAAGGGCAGACAGTGACCCGAGGCCGTCGATTGGAACCCGGGTCCCCTGCACTGCGAGTCGGCAGCGCTAGCCCACCGTGCCGCCGCGCCTCTGTCTCTCTCTCTCTTTGCAAAAACATCCTGTCGGAGAGAGAGAGAGAGAGAGAGAAAAACGGAATTTTCAGCGGACAGACGTCACGAGCTCTGCCGTTTCCTGAGAGCACCCCCCACCCCGAAAAAATTCTCAAAACGCGGAGAGCATAGAAACAAACAACGGGCCGCTTACTGGAAAGCCAATCACAACAGGATGTGAGTTGGCGTCGGGCTGTAGGTGGTTAGCTGGTCTCCAGCTGCGAGAGCACACAGCCAGTCGGAGGCTGCAGATTCTCACGGCGGGGCATCTCTGACGTACGTCTTTCAGGCACGGCACCTGTTTGATGTTTGCCGACAGCTCACACCTCCGCCTAAACCACCGCTGGAGTTTTTCCTCCCCTCACCTCGCCCTGCAGCTTTTTCGTAAATGACCTGCTTTTGACGAAACTGACCTTTTATTTTCTTTCCTTTCTGAGGCTTCGGGGAAATCCGTCTCTTTCCCCGCCCCACCTCCCCCCACCCCCCCACCCCCAACCACCACCACCACCACCCTGTTTATCTCTCACCGCCGCTCGAGACGCAAATCTGTTTCCCGCTCGGCTGCCGCCTGCGGTTAGCGCGGCTGCCTGACGGCGCCAGGGACCCCGGGTTCGATTCCCGGCCTCGGGTCGCTGCCTGTGCACATTCCCCCCATGTCTGCGTGGGTTTCCTCCCCTATTCCGAAAGATGTTCAGACTCAGAGTACTGGCTAAATTGCCCCTTAGTGACCAAAGATGTGCAGGTTAGGTGGATTGGCCGTGCTAAATTGCCCCTTAGTGTCCAAAGATGTGTAGGTTAGGTGGATTGGCCATGCTAAATTGTCCCTTAGTGACCAAAGATGTGTAGGTTAGGTGGATTGGCCGTGCTAAATTGCCCCTTAGTGTCCAAAGATGTGTAGGTTAGGTGGATTGGCCATGCTAAATTGTCCCTTAGTGTCCAAAGATGTGCAGGTTAGGTGGATTGGCCATGCTAAATTGCTCCTTAGTGACCAAAGATGTGCAGGTTAGGTGGATTGGCCATGCTAAATTGCCCCTTAGTGCCCAAAGATGTGTAGGTTAGGTGAGTTGCCTCTAAGTGTTGGGGGATTAACAGGGTAAATATGAGAGGTTATGGAGATAGGGACTGGATGGGATTGTTGTCGGTACAGGCTCGATGGGCTGAATGGGCTCCTTCTGCACTGGAGGCATTCTATGATTCTGTGTGACCAGCGCTGAAGGGGCTAGTAGGAGACCAAAACATTCCCCCTCAATACTATTCTCCCTGCCTCCTCTACCCACTCAATCTTATTGTGTGGAAAAGTTGGTTTAAATTTTTATTTATTAGTCACAAGTAGGCTTACATTAACACTGCAATGAAGTTACTGTGAAAATCCCCTAGTCGCCACACTCGGGCATCTGTTCGGGGACACTGAGGGAGAATTTAGCACCTAGACAGCACTGAGGGAGGAAACCGGAGCATCTGGATGAAACCCACGCAGACACGGGGAGAATGTGCAGACTCCGCACAGACAGTGACCCGAGCCGGGAATCGAACCCAGGTCCCTTGCGCTGTGAGGCAGCAGTGCTAACCACCATGCTGCCTGGATGGTGTCGAGCTTCTCGAGTGTTGTTGGGAGCCGCACCCATCCAGGCAAGTGGGGAGTGTTCCATCACACTCCTGACTTGTGTCCTTGTAGATGGTGGACAGGATTTGGGGGGGGGGTCAGGAGGTGAGTTACTCTCTGCAGGATTCCCAGTGGACAGGATTTGGGGGGGGAGTCAGGAGGTGAGTTACTCTCCGCAGGATTCCCAGTGGACAGGATTTGGGGGGGGAGTCAGGGGGTGAGTTACTCTCTGCAGGATTCCCAGTGGACAGGATTTGGGGGGGGAGTCAGGGGGTGAGTTACTCTCCGCAGGATTCCCAGTGGACAGGATTTGGGGGGGGAGTCAGGAGGTGAGTTACTCTCCGCAGGATTCCCAGTGGACAGGCTTTCGGGGGGAGTCAGGAGGTGAGTTACTCTCCGCAGGATTCCCAGTGGACAGGATTTGGGGGGGAGTCAGGAGGTGAGTTACTCTCTGCAGGATTCCCAGTGGACAGGCTTTGGGGGGGAGTCAGGAGGTGAGTTACTCTCCGCAGGATTCCCAGTGGACAGGATTTGGGGGGGAGTCAGGAGGTGAGTTACTCTCCGCAGGATTCCCAGTGGACAGGCTTTGGGGGGGAGTCAGGAGGTGAGATACTCACTGGGTTGCCCCCTCTCCCCACGCATTAAACACAATCCGAATCCATTTCCTCGTTTTTCCTTTTTATTTTTTTTCTAAAAATCAACCAAACACAGTTCCAATCTCAGTTGGAGTTTCGAAATCTGTACATTAACTTTACAAAAGGGAAGAATATATCTTACAAAACAAAAAGGGTGTATGGACAAGTGTAGAGCTTACTTCTGTTTAGTGTTATAATCTTATTGGCAAGAACGGTTCCTCTGTAATGCTGTTCGGTAACGCCCGAGTTGGGGGGGTGGAAATTTCCCTGCCTAGTTGTGGGGGGGGGGGGGTGGGGTAACATCTGAATGATGTGGGCAGCAGGTTGGGCTGGGCATCAGGATGCAAAGCCCCCCCCCCCCACACACACACACACACAGAGCTCCACGCATTCCTCTCCACAGCGATGAGGAGGCCCGTTTAGTCAGTCCGCCCTCCGTACCGGCCCCTTATCGGCACAGGCGGTCGGACTACTGCTGCGTCCGGTTCTGGTCTCCGCACCGCCAAAAGGCCGCGGAGGCTTTGGAGAGAGCGCAAGAGAGAAAGGCTGTCGCACGGAGGAGGGTCTGAGCGGTTAATAAACCGGGACGGTTCTCCCTGGAAAGGCGGAGGGCCGCCCCTCCCTCCGAGGCGCAAGTTGGGTGGGTTGGCCGTGCCGAATTGGCCCCTTGGCCTCCCACGATGGGACTCGCCACGGTGGGGTTACGGGGGGGTGGGGCGGGGGAGGCCGGGATGCTCGGCCTGGAGAGACTTGACGGGCCGAATGGCCTCCTTCCTGCACTGCAGTTGTTGGGGGCCGGGGGAGGGTGGGGGGGGAATCGAAGGATGTTAAGTGCCAGTTGGCTCTGCGTCCGAAACACCCCTTAACTCCGTAGCCACCTTCCGGGTCCACACAATAAAACACTTCGTAAGTTTGTCCGAATTTGGAGATAAGGAGACGGGGTGGGGGGGGTGGGTGGCGTCCTGAGGAGACGTAAATCCGTCCCCGGAAGTTTGGTTGGGGGGGAGAAAGAGGGCTGCGTTGTCAAGCTCCCCGCGTTAGGCCCAAACAAGATGGACGCCAGAAGGCGCCGAAACCCGTCTGCCGCTCAACTGTGCCCCGTGGCGGGGAGGGGGGAGGCGGGGGCGGTCCCTACCTCTCCAAATCTTGCACCGCCCCCCCCCCCCCCCCCACCCCACCGCCCCACCTCCAACCAGCGACCCCCACCCCTCAACAATCCCTCTCTCTCGGGTCGGGCCTAGTAGGTCACGAGTTCGATTTCCCGCCAGTCCTCGGGCAGGTACTCAGCCACCTCGATGTGCTGCTTGCCCCTCAGGAGGGGGGCCCCGGTGCCCAGCATGGCGCACTCCGGCTCGTGCTGGGCCACCACCTGGTTCCATTGCTTCAACTCCTCCCTCAGGCTCAGGATCTCCTTCTTCAGCGAGGCGTTCTCCCGCTCCAGCTGCTCGTACTCCTGAGGGGTGGGGGGGTGGGGGAGAAAAAGAAGAACGTGAGCTCGGGGCTGGTCACCCAGAGGGACCGCGTCCCGCTCTGGAACGTTCCGGAGCTACGTCCGATCCCAAGATCCCGCTCCCTACCGACGTGTCTATCCGATAACCCAGGGAAGGGGTGAACCATCAGCAGTTTCTACGTACGTTGAGGCTCAGGAGGCGAGTTATTCTCTGCAGGACTCCCAACTTCAGGCCTACTCTGGCCCCCCCCGTCGCGGTGGGTACAGGGGCCAGAGCAGGCCTGAGGCTGGGAGTCCTGCAGAGAGTAACTGCAGGCCCACCCAGGCCCTACCCCTACATATTTTACCCACTAATCCCTCTAACCTACGCATCCTTGGACACTAAGGGGCAATTTTCTTAGCACTGCCAATCCACCTAACCCGCACATCTTTGGACTGTGGGAGGAAACCGGAGCACCCGGAGGAAACCCACGCAGACACGAGGAGAACGTGCAAACTCCACACAGACAGTGACCCGAGGCCGGGAATCGAACCCAGGACCCTGGAGCTGTGCAAGCAACAGTGCTATGCTACCGTGCCGCCCAACTCCCTGTCCCACTCATTTCCAGAGAGCTCCATGTGCCGATCCAATAGCCCAGGGAAGGGGGTGAGGGACGAACGGACAACTGTTCGAGCAGCTGTCACCCTGTACCCACTGTGACAGGGGCCAGAGCAGGCCTGAGGCTGGGAGTCCTGCAGAGAGTAACTCACCTCCTGAATCTTAACATACGTAGAACAGCACAGTACAAGCCCTTTGGCCCTCAGTGTTGTGTCGAGCTATGTTCAAACCTAAGATCAAGCTATCCCCACTCCCTATCATTCTGGGGTGCTCCATGTGCCTATCCAATAACCGCTTGGAAGTTCCTAAAGTGTCCGACTCCACTATCGCAGTCCATTCCGCACCCTAACCACTCTCTGAGTGAAGAACCTACCTTGGACATCCCTCCTATATCTCCCACCATTGTTAAGCCCCCTAGTAACAGCTATACCCACCCGAGGAAACAATCTATCCCCCTCATCATCTTATAAACCTCTATTAAGTCGCCTCTCATCCTCCTCCACTCCAAAGCCCCATCTCCCTCCATCTTTCCTCATAAAGACCTACCCTCCAAACCAGGCAGCATCCTGGCAAATCTCCTCTGCACTCTCTCCTCATCCTTCTTACAAATTTATCAATTCTAGCGAATACTAAAATTATTCATTGGTGGGACGTGGGCGTCGCTGGCTGGGTTCATCATTTATTGCCCATCCCTAGTTGCCCCCCTGGAGGGCAGTTGAGAGTCAACCACATTGCTGTGACTCTGGAGTCACGTGTTGGCCAGACCGGGGTAAGGACGGCAGATTTCCTTCCCTAAATTTGGGTTTTTTCCCACAATGGGTCATCAGCAGATTCTTAATTCCAGATTATTTTTCATTGAATTCAAATTCCACCGTCTGCCGTGGCGGGATTCGAACCCGGGTCCCCCAGAACATTAGCTGAGTCTCTGGATTAATAGTCTAGTGATGACATCACGAGGCCATTGTCTCCTCTAAAGGGGTGGGAAAGACAGAGAAGGCGCACCCACGCCACAGGGATGGCAGTGGGTACCAGAACGCAGTTCACCCACCACCTTCTGGAGGGAGGTTCTCCAGAACGATCCCGGGAATCTAAGGCTTGATGTATGGGCGGCATGATGGCACAGTGGGTTGGCACTGCTGCCTCACAGCGTCAGGGATCCAGATTCAATTCCCAGCTTGGGTCACCATCTGCACGTTCTCCCCGTGTCTGTGTGGGTTTCCTCCGGGTGCTCCGGTTTCCTCCCACAGTCTGAAAGATGTGCAGGTTAGGTGGATTGGCCATGCTAAATTGTCCAAAGATGTGCAGGTTAGGTGGATTGGCCATGCTAAATTGCCCCTCAGTGTCCAAAGATGTGCAGGTTAGGTGGATTGGCCATGCTAAATTGCCCCTTAGTGTCCAAAGATGTGCAGGTTAGGTGGATTGGCCATGCTAAATTGTCCAAAGATGTGCAGGTTAGGTGGATTGGCCATGCTAAATTGCCCCTTAGTGTCCAAAGATGTGCAGGTTAGGGTGGATTGGCCATGCTAAATTGCCCCTTAGTGTCCAAAGATGTGCAGGTTAGGGTGGATTGGCCATGCTAAATTGCCCCTTGGTGTCCAAAGATGTGCAGGTTAGGTGGATTGGCCATGCTAAATTGCCCCTCAGTGTCCAAAGATGTGTAGATTAGGTGGATTGGCCGTGCGAAATTGCCCCTTGATGTCCAAAGATGTGTAGATTAGGTGGATTGGCCGTGTGAAATTGCCGCTTGATGTCCAAAGATGTGCAGGTTAGGTGGATTGGCCATGCTAAATTGCCCCTTAGTGTCCAAAGATGTGCAGGTTAGGTGGATTGGCCATGCTAAATTGCCCCTTAGTGTCCAAAGATGTGCAGGTTAGGTGGATTGGCCATGCTAAATTGCCCCTTAGTGTCCAAAGATGTGCAGGTTAGGTGGGTTGGCCATGCTAAATTGCCCCTTAGTGTCCAAAGATGTGCAGGTTAGGTGGATTGGCCATGCTAAATTGCCCCTTAGTGTCCAAAGATGTGCAGGTTAGGGTGGATTGGCCATGCTAAATTGCCCCTTAGTATCCAAAGATGTGCAGGTTAGGTGGGTTGGCCATGCTAAATTGCCCCTTAGTGTCCAAAGATGTGCAGGTTAGGTGGATTGGCCATGCTAAGTTGTCCCTTAGTGTCCAAAGATGTGTAGGTTAGGTGGATTGGCCATGCTAAATTGTCCCTTAGTGTCCAAAGATGTGCAGGTTAGGTGGATTGGCCATGCTAAATTGCCCCTTAGTGTCCAAAGATGTGCAGGTTAGGGTGGATTGGCCATGCTAAATTGTCCCTTAGTGTCCAAAGATGTGCAGGTTGGAGGGATTAGCGTGGTAAATACCCAGAGTTACAGGAATAGGGCCTGGGTGAGATTGTGTCAGTGCAGACTTGATGGGTCGAATGGCCTCCTTCTGCACCGTAGGGATTTTGACCTGCGTTGGGGATGGCCTTGTCCTCACCACCATCCCCTCCGCACCCCCCGGACTTGCTGACTGTGGTGGGGGCTGCAACCCAAAGGGGTCCAAACCAGCAAGCCGAGGGGAGAAGTTGGTGCGAACCCCTACCTGGTGCAGAGTGTCCGCTCGCTGTGTCTGCTTCTGCCGACTCTTCTGGGCGGCTATCCGGTTCTTCTCCCGCCGTCTGAGCTTTTTATCGTCCCCCTCGTAGTCCTGCAACGGGTGCGGAGAAAGGTCAGTGACCAGAGGAGTGGGGGCCACGCTCGCCTGTCCTTCCCCTCCCTCCCCAGACAGATACCCAGCGCTGCCAAGGTGCTTTCCCTCCATAGCCAGCAGTTTTGGACCCCACCACGGCAGCAAGTGGAATTTAAATTCAATGAATAAAATCTGGAACTGTGAAGCCAGTTTCAGTCATGGGACAACCGTAACAAGTGTCATCGATTGTCGTTAACAAAAAACCCATCTGGTTCACTGAGAGGGAAGGAAATCTGCCGTCTTTACCCCGGTCTGGCCTACCAGACACAGCAGAGTGGTTGACTCTCAACTGCCCTCTGAAATGGGCCAAGGGTATTTGGTTTGGGCAAATAATTTGTGGGTCAGCACTGACCCTCTGACAGTGCGGCGCTCCCTCAGCACTGACCCTCTGACAGTGCGGCGCTCCCTCAGCACTGACCCTCTGACAGTGCGGCGCTCCCTCAGCACTGACCCTCTGACAGTGCGGCACTCCCTCAGCACCGACCCTCTGACAGTGCGGCACTCCCTCAGCACTGACCCTCTGACAGTGCGGCACTCCCTCAGCACTGACCCTCTGACAGTGTGGCACTCCCTCAGCACTGACCCTCTGACAGTGCGGCACTCCCTCAGCACTGACCCTCTGACAGTGCGGCACTCCCTCAGCACTGACGCCCTGACAGTGCGGCACTCCCTCAGCACTGACCCTCTGACAGTGCGGCACTCCCTCAGCACTGACCCTCTGACAGTGCAGCGCTCCCTCAGCACTGACCCTCTGACAGTGCGGCGCTCCCTCAGCACTGACCCTCTGACAGTGCGGCGCTCCCTCAGCACTGACCCTCTGACAGTGCGGCGCTCCCTCAGCACTGACCCTCTGACAGTGCGGCGCTCCCTCAGCACTGACCTTCTGACAGTGCGGCGCTCCCTCAGCACTGACCCTCTGACAGTGCGGCACTCCCTCAGCACTGACCCTCTGACAGTGCGGCACTCCCTCAGCACTGACCTTCTGACAGTGCGGCACTCCCTCAGCACTGACCTTCTGACAGTGCGGCACTCCCTCAGCACTGACCTTCTGACAGTGCGGCACTCCCTCAGCACTGACCCTCTGACAGTGCGGCACTCCCTCAGCACTGACCCTCCGGCTGTGCGTATCTCTACAGTGCAGAAGTAGGCCTTTTGGCCGATCAACTCTGCACCCCAATGGCAATCCCACCCAGGACCCATCCTCGCAACCCCCTGCATTTACCCTGCGAGTCCCCTGACACAAAGGAGCAACTTAGCACGGCCAATCCACCTAACCTGCACATCTTTGGACTGTGGGAGGAAACTGGGGCACTCGGAAGAAACCCACGCAGACACGGGGAGAACATTGAGACTCTGCACAGACAGTGATTCAAGGCTGGAATCGAACCCAGGTCCCTGCCGCTGTGAGGCAGCAGTACTAACCACCATGCCACCATATTTGCCTGAAGTCTGTCAATCCTGTCCCAAAATGAATGGGCAGCAGGCTTCTAACACACCCATCTCCTCAGTCACCAAACACAGTGCTGAGGGAGTGCTGCACTGTCAGAAGGTCAGTGCTGAGGGAGTGCCGCACTGTCAGAGGGTCAGTGCTGAGGGAGCGCCACGCTGTCAGAGGGTCAGTGCTGAGGGAGCGCCGCACTGTCAGAAGGTCAGTGCTGAGGGAGTGCCGCACTGTCAGAGGGTCAGTGCTGAGGGAGCGCCACGCTGTCAGAGGGTCAGTGCTGAGGGAGTGCCGCACTGTCAGAAGGTCAGTGCTGAGGGAGTGCCGCACTGTCAGAGGGTCAGTGCTGAGGGAGCGCCGCACTGTCAGAGGGTCAGTGCTGAGGGAGTGCCGCACTGTCAGAGGGTCAGTGCTGAGGGAGTGCCGCACTGTCAGAGGGTCAGTGCTGAGGGAGTGCCGCACTGTCAGAGGGTCAGTGCTGAGGGAGTGCCGCACTGTCAGAAGGTCAGTGCTGAGGGAGTGCCACACTGTCAGAGGGTCAGTGCTGAGGGAGTGCCGCACTGTCAGAGGGTCAGTGCTGAGGGAGCGCCGCACTGTCAGAGGGTCAGTGCTGAGGGAGCGCCGCACTGTCAGAGGGTCAGTGCTGAGGGAGTGCCGCACTGTCAGAGGGTCAGTGCTGAGGGAGCGCCGCACTGTCAGAGGGTCAGTGCTGAGGGAGCGCCGCACTGTCAGAGGGTCAGTGCCGAGGGAGTGAGGCACTGTCAGAGGGTCAGTGCTGAGGGAGTGCCGCACTGTCAGAGGGTCAGTGCTGAGGGAGCGCCGCACTGTCAGAGGGTCAGTGCTGAGGGAGTGCCGCACTGTCGGAGGGTCAGTGCTGAGGGAGTGCCGCACTGTCAGAGGGTCAGTGCTGAGGGAGTGCCGCACTGTCAGAGGGTCAGTGCTGAGGGAGTGCCGCACTGTCAGAGGGTCAGTGCTGAGGGAGTGCCGCACTGTCAGAGGGTCAGTGCTGAGGGAGTGCCGCACTGTCAGAGGGTCAGTGCTGAGGGAGTGCCGCACTGTCAGAGGGTCAGTGCTGAGGGAGCGCCGCACTGTCAGAGGGTCAGTGCTGAGGGAGCGCCGCACTGTCAGAGGGTCAGTGCTGAGGGAGCGCCGCACTGTCAGAGGGTCAGTGCTGAGGGAGCGCCGCACTGTCAGAGGGTCAGTGCTGAGGGAGCGCCGCACTGTAAAACGGTGACCACAGAGGAAATGCCACAGTCTCCCCACTCACCAAAACCCCCTCCAACCCACCACCTCCAGACCAGGAGAGAGTAACTTCCAACACAGAAAAAGTTTGAGATAGAGAGAGGGAGACTGTTACCTTTTCAGAATTCTGGCTGGAATCATCCGTTTCGAATTCAGGAGAGTATTCCAGGAATGTGGCCATATCAGGCAGGCCAGAAGGCGAGGAAAAGCTGGGAAGCTTCATAAAACTTCCAAAGTGGGTGTGAGCCAGGGGACCAAAACTGCACACACAGTTGGAGAGAAGAGCAGATTTCTCCCCCCCCCCCCCCCCCCCAACTTTTCCACGGCACAGGAGACTGCGAGCTCTCAGTTTTCTGCCCTCGTTGCATGCATGGGTGTGTGTGTGTGTGTGTGTGCAAAGAACACCAGCGACAGCGGCCCCAGAAACTTCCCTTTATAGGAACCTCTGCTAAGTTTCGCTTTATTGTAAGCCTTACCCTCTAACCACTGAGAGGAAAAGATTGGATGTCTTCTTGCAGAGAAATCACATGGCTGGGGAAATCCCAGCCCTTCCCTCCCCCCAGGGGTTCTGCCCTTGTGATTCTTTTATTTTTCATCATCTGATTGTGTGTGTGTGTGTGTGTGTGTGTTTTAAAACCTCTCGAAGCACTTGGCCACTTCCTGCCACCCCCCCCCCCGGTCTGAGTGGCGCAAGGAGAAAAATTACCTCTTTTGTTCTCCCCACCCCCAGTCTGGGGAATTGTGCAACGGGGCAGAAGTCAAATCCTAGAAGTCAAACCCAGCGTTTTCTGTCTATATTTATCTGGAAAAGGACACACGGTTGCCGGTTGTAGAATGTTTCAGATCAGGTTTCGGCTGCTGGAGCAACAAAAGGAAGCATCTTTTTTTGGTGAAACAGCCTAAATGTTCCTCTTAGCACTTAATCAGGTTCAAGGATGTGCAGGTTAGGGGGATTGGCCATGCTAAACTGTCCCTTAGTGTCCCAAAGATGTGTAGGTTAGGTGGATTGGCCGTGCTAAATGCCCCTTAGTGTCCAAAGATGTGCAGGTTAGGTGGGTTGGCCGTGCTAAATTGTCCCTTAGTGTCTAGGGATATGTAGATTAGATGAATTAGCCATGCTAAATTGCCCCTTAGTGTCCAAAAATGTCCAGGTTAAGTGGATTGGCCATGCTAAATTGTCCCTTAGTGTCCAAAGATGTGCAGGTTAGATGGATTGGCCATGCTAAATTGCCCCTTAGTGTCCAAAGATGTCCAGGTTAGGGGGATTGGCCATGCTAAATTGCCCCTTAGTGTCCAAAGATGTCCAGGTTAGGGGGATTGGTCATGCTAAATTGTCTCTTAGTGTCTAGGGATACGTAGATTAGATGAATTAGCCATGCTAAATTGCCCCTTAGTGTCCAAAAATGTCCAGGTTAAGTGGATTGGCCATGCTAAATTGCCCCTAAGTGTCCAAAGATGTACAGGTGAGGGGGAATTGGCCATGCTAAATTGCCCCTTAGTGTTCAAAGATGTACAGGTTAGGGGGATTGGCCATGCTAAATTGCCCCTTAGTGTCCAAAGATGTCCAGGTTAGGTGGATTGGCCATGATAAATTGCCCCTTAGTGTCCAAAGGTGTGCAGGTTAGGTGGATTGGTCATGCTAAATTGCCCCTTAGTGTCCAAAGATGTCCAGGTTAAGGGGATTGGCCATGCTAAATTGCCCCTCAGTGTCCAAAGATGTCCAGGTTAGGGGGATTGGCCATGCTAAATTGTCTCTTAGTGTCTAGGGATATGTAGATTAGGTGAATTAGCCATGCTAAATTGCCTCTTAGTGTCCCAAAAGATGTGTAGGTTAGGTGGATTTGCCGTACTAAATGCCCCTTAGTGTCCAAAGATGTACAGGTTAGGTGGATTGGTCATGCTAAATTGCCCCTTAGTGTCCAAAGATGTGCTGGTTAGGGTGGATTGGCCATGCTAAATTGCCCCTTAGTGTCCAAAGATGTGTAGGTTAGGGTGGATTGGCCAAAATGTTGTGTGATTTCAAAAAGAAATTAGATATCGTTCTTGGGGCTAAAGGGATCGAGGGATATTTGGTGGGGGGGGGGAAACAGTATATTGAATCTGATGATCAGCCATGATCAAAATGAATGGGGGAGCAGGGCTGGAAGGGCCAAATGGCCTCCTCCTGCTTCTGGTTTCTGTGTCTCAATGATTCTGGGAGTTCGTGAAGTGTGTGTGATTCAGGCAGAATTCAAAGTTTGATTTGATGATTTATTACTGTCACATGTATTGGGACACAGTGAAAAGTATTGTTTCTTGCGCGCTGTACAGACAAAGCATACCGTTCATAGAGAAGGAAAGGAGAGGGTACAGAATGTAGGGTTACAGTCACAGCAAGGGTGTAGAGAAAGATCAACTTAATATTTGATTTATTATTGTCACATGTATTGGGATACAGTGAAAAGTATTGTTTCTTGCACTCCATACAAAGCATACTGTTCATAGAGAACCAAAGGAGTCAGTGCAGAATGTAGTGTTACAGTCACAGCGAGGGTGTAGAGAAAGATCAACTCAATATTTGATTTGATTTATTATTGTCACATGTACTGGGATACAGTGAAAAGTATTGTTTCTTGCGCGCTATACAGACAAAGCATACTGTTCATAGAGAAGGAAAGGAGAGGGTGCAGAATGTAGTGTTACAGTCACAGCGAGGGTGTAGAGAAAGATCATCTTAATGCGAGGTAGGTCCATTCAAAAGTCTGACAGCAGCAGGGAAGAAGCTGTTCTTGAGTCGGTCGGTACGGGACCTTAGACTTTTGTATCTTTTTCCCGACGGAAGAAGGTGGAAGAGAGAATGTCCGGGGTGTGTGGGGGGGGTCCTTGATTATTCCGGCTGCTTTTCCCCGAGGCAGCGGGAAGTGTAGACGGAGTCAATGGATGGGAGGCTGGTTTGTGTGATGGGACTGGGCTACATTCACCACCCTTTGTAGTTCCTTGCGGTCTTGGGCAGAGCAGGAGCCCAGACCAAGCTGTGATAAAGGCAAATTACTGCGGACGCTGGAATCTGAAACCAAAAGAGAAAACGCTGGAAAATCTCAGCGGGTCTGGCAGCGTCTGTAAGGAGAGGAAAGAGGTGATGTTTCGCGTCTCGGTGACCCTAAGAGGCGGGGAAAGTGGGAGATATTTAGACTGCAGGGGGAGGGAATGAAAGATGGGTCATAGCCACAGAAACTAGGGGAAAGTCTGCTAATGGCAGCCGGAGAGAGAATAAAGGGTGTGAATGGCCAGAGGAGGTAAAATGAGAGGGTAAATTGTGACGGATGAAGATACCAAGCAGTGATACATCTGGAAAGGATGCTTTCTGTGGTGCATCTGGAAAAGTTGGCGAGAGTCATAGTGGACATGCTGAATTTCCCTAACGTCCTGAGAAAGTAGAGGGGCTTTCTTAACTATAGTGTCGGCGTGGGGGGGAACCAGGACACGTCGTTGGTGATCTGGAAGCCTGAAAACCCAAAGGCTCTCGACCCTTTCCAGCAGACAAAAGTTCTGCTTCCTCCCCAGCGCTTCCAGCTCTGTCAAGGAACTGGCGGGCCTGACGGACGGCCAAGCGGGCAGCCGAAGGCTATTCGACCGCAGGGGGCATCGCAGCGGCCAGCCGACTTTGGCCCGGGCGTTCCTCAAGAAAGCCCCCTGACGGGAAGCGGGCACGTGTCCGAACAGCGCGAAGGAGGAAGCTCGGTGCACAGCTTGTCTGTGAGTATTACCACGGGGGAGCTCTCTATTCTGGCGGAGGGGGGGGGGAGGGGAGGGGAGGGAGGGGAAGGAGAGGCGGTGGGGGGGGGGGATGGGGAGGTGGTGGCCACCTCCTGCTCTGACTGTAAATAGTGCAAGTTCAGAAAGTCTGCAGGGCTGTGTCAGAGTAGCTCGAGGTTTCCGAAAGGAAGTTGTAAAAAAAAATTCGGAGAAAGTTCCCAGCGCAAAGGGGAAGTAAAAGGCAGTCAGCAGCGATCCACTACACAGCCAAAGAAGGCAGCCAGGCACTCCGCAAAGAATTTTGTAGGTGCAAACTCCCCATAGCGAAATCTGCCAGAGTGTAGCAGGCAGGATCCCGCTCCCTCCCCATGTCCCTGTACCAATCCCCAAACTAATCCCACTGCCCCGCTCTCTCCCCATAGCCCTGTATCAATCCCCAAACTAATCCCACTGCCCCGCTCTCTCCCCATAGCCCTGTATCAATCCCCAAACTAATCCCACTGCCCCGCTCTCTCCCCATAGCCCTGTATCAATCCCCAAACTAATCCCACTGCCCCGCTCCCTCCCCATGTCCCTGTACCAATCCCCAAACTAATCCCACTGCCCCGCTCTCTCCCCATAGCCCTGTATCAATCCCCAAACTAATCCCACTGCCCCGCTCTCTCCCCATAGCCCTGTATCAATCCCCAAACTAATCCCACTGCCCCGCTCTCTCCCCATAGCCCTGTATCAATCCCCAAACTAATCCCACTGCCCCGCTCTCTCCATAGCCCTGTATCAATCCCCAAACTAATCCCACTGCCCTGCTCTCTCCCCATAGGCCTGTATCAATCCCCAAACTAATCCCACTGCCCCCCGCTCTCTCCCCATAGCCCTGTACCAATCCCCAAACTAATCCCACTGCCCCACTCTCTCCCCATAGCCCTGTATCAATCCCCAAACTAATCCCACTGCCCCGCTCTCTCCCCATAGTCCTGTATCAATCCCCAAACTAATCCCACTGCCCCCACTCTCTCCCCATAGCCCTGTATCAATCCCCAAACTAATCCCACTGCCCTGCTCTCTCCCCATAGGCCTGTATCAATCCCCAAACTAATCCCACTGCCCCGCTCTCTCCCCATAGCCCTGTATCAATCCCCAAACTAATCCCACTGCCCTGCTCTCTCCCCATAGCCCTGTATCAATCCCCAAACTAATCCCACTGCCCCCCGCTCTCTCCCCATAGCCCTGTATCAATCCCCAAACTAATCCCACTGCCCCGCTCTCTCCCCATAGCCCTGTATCAATCCCCAAACTAATCCCACTGCCCCACTCTCTCCCCATAGCCCTGTATCAATCCCCAAACTAATCCCACTGCCCCGCTCTCTCCCCATAGCCCTGTATCAATCCCCAAACTAATCCCACTGCCCTGCTCTCTCCCCATAGCCCTGTATCAATCCCCAAACTAATCCCACTGCCCCCCGCTCTCTCCCCATAGCCCTGTATCAATCCCCAAACTAATCCCACTGCCCCGCTCTCTCCCCATAGCCCTGTATCAATCCCCAAACTAATCCCACTGCCCCCACTCTCTCCCCATAGCCCTGTATCAATCCCCAAACTAATCCCACTGCCCCGCTCTCTCCCCATAGTCCTGTATCAATCCCCAAACTAATCCCACTGCCCCGCTCTCTCCCCATAGCCCTGTATCAATCCCCAAACTAATCCCACTGCCCCGCTCTCTCCCCATAGCCCTGTATCAATCCCCAAACTAATCCCACTGCCCCGCTCTCTCCCCATAGCCCTGTATCAATCCCCAAACTAATCCCATTGCCCCCGCTCTCTCCCCATAGCCCTGTATCAATCCCCAAACTAATCCCACTGCCCCACTCTCTCCCCATAGCCCTGTATCAACCCCCAAACTAATCCCACTGCCCCGCTCTCTCCCCATAGCCCTGTATCGATCCCCAAACTAATCCCACTGCCCCGCTCTCTCCCCATAGCCCTGTATCGATCCCCAAACTAATCCCACTGCCCCACTCTCTCCCCATAGCCCTGTATCGATCCCCAAACTAATCCCACTGCCCCGCTCTCTCCCCATAGCCCTGTATCAATCCCCAAACTAATCCCACTGCCCCGCTCTCTCCCCATAGCCCTGTATCAATCCCCAAACTAATCCCACTGCCCCACTCTCTCCCCATAGCCCTGTATCAATCCCCAAACTAATCCCACTGCCCCCGCTCTCTCCCCATAGCCCTGTATCAATCCCCAAACTAATCCCACTGCCCCCGCTCCCTCCCCATAGCCATGTATCAAAAAAGGATCTGATGTTTGTCAGTCCTGCAGCCGTGACGCCCCTGCAGTTGAAAAGCTCTGTGCCACTCATTTTGTGGGCACTCACACTGATGCCAGCCAGGTGGGTGAGATAGCGGAAAGTACGAAGAGTGGTTAAAACTTACCCCAGCAAATAGTTGATGCTATCTTGTGTATTTTAATTATCAGTGTCACAAGTAGGCTTAGATTAACACCGCAATGAAGCTACCCCCAGTCCCCAGTTTACACTGAGGGAGAATTTGGCACCTAACCCACATGTCTTTCGGACTGTGGGAGGAAACCGGAGCAAACCCATGCAGACATGGGGAGAATGCGCAGACTCCACACAGACATTTCCTGAATGGGTGGGAATTTCAGCAAGTTCCAGAAACAGAATGGGATGAGTTCATGAAGGGATACACGGCCACGCCATTGCAGAACTTGTTGGTAACTCCTTCCCAAGACTGGCAGTCGCGATGGGCTGAATGGCCCCCTCTCTGCTCTATATCCGGGAAATCTTTCCCCAGTCGGAAAAGCATGACAGCCTTTTTTAGAATCTATGGAATCCCCACAAGGCAGGCAAAGACCATTCAGCCCATCGAGTCTGCACCGATTAACCGATAAAGCATCTTACCCTGGCCCCAAAGCTCCGTCCTCACCGATGGCCTAATCCACCTAACCCACACATCTTTGGACACTAAGGGGCAATTTAGCATGGCCAATCCACCTAACCTGCACATCTTTGGACACTAAGGGGCAATTTAGCATGGCCAATCCACCTAACCTACACATCTTTGGACACTAAGGGGCAATTTAGCATGGCCAATCCATCTAACCTGCACATCTTTGGACACTAAGGGACAATTTAGCATGGCCAATCCACCCTAACCTGCACATCTTTGGACATTAAGGAGCAATTTAGCATGGCCAATCCACCTAACCCGCACATCTTTGGACACTAAGGGACAATTTAGCATGGCCAATCCACCTAACCCGCACATCTTTGGACATTAAGGAGCAATTTAGCATGGCCAATCCACCTAACCCGCACATCTTTGGACATTAAGGAGCAATTTAGCATGGCCAATCCACCTAACCCGCACATCTTTGGACACTAAGGGACAATTTAGCATGGCCAATCCACCTAACCCGCACATCTTTGGACATTAAGGAGCAATTTAGCATGGCCAATCCACCTAACCCGCACATCTTTGGACATTAAGGAGCAATTTAGCACGGCCAATCCACCTAACCTACACATCTTTGGACACTAAGGGACAATTTAGCATGGCCAATCCACCTAACGCTCACATGCTTTGGAGTGTGGGAGGGAATCGGAGCACTCGGAGGAAACCCAAACAGACACAAGGAGAATGTGCAAACTCCACACAGTCACCCAAGCTGGGAATCGAACCCGGGTCCTTGGAGCTGGGAGGCAGCAGTGCTAACCCACTGTACCACCATGGAGCCACTAGGATAGGCTCAGTAAATGCTATCCTCATAGTTTTCAGACCAAGAGGAGGCTCGTATCCCTAAACCCCCACGACACACACAGACACACACACACACACACACACACACACAAAAACACTCTCTCACACACATACATACACACAAACATTCTCTCACCCACACACACACTCTCACACACACACACTCACACATACACACTCAGACACACACACAAACTCACACAGACACACACACACAGTCACACACACACTTGCTCGCACACACACACACACACACACAGAGTCACACACACACATGCTCGCACACACACACACACACTCTCACACGCACACACACACTCTCATACGCACACGCACACACTCACACACACACACACATATGTGCTCACACACACACGTGCACACACATACACTCACACACACACATACGTGCTCACACACACACTCACAGACTCGCAAACACACACACACATACTCACACACAGACACACGCACACACACTCAGACACTCACACACACACTTGCGCACACACACACTCTCTCACACACACACTCTCTCACACACACACAAACACACACGTGCACACACATACACACACACACATGCACACACACACACACACAGACACACACATGGACATACACTCACACACACGCACACACACACACATGCACACACACGTGCACACACAAACAGACACACACGTGGAAACACACTCACGCACACACACTCACACACTCTCACACTCACACACACACACATAAGAACATAAGAAATAGGAGCAGGAGTAGGCCCACCTAGCCCTTCGAGCCTGCCCCGCCATTCAATAAGATCATGGCTGATCTGAAGTGGATCAGTTCCACTTTCCCGCTTTCTCCCCTGTCTATCAGAAACCTATCTACCCGTGACTTAAATATATTCAGCAAGGCAGCCTCCACCACTTCAACGGGCAGAGAATTCCAGAGATTCACCACCCTTTGAGTGAAGAAATTCCTCCTCAACTCCGATCTAAACTGCATCCCCCCCCCCCCTTATCTTGAGGCTGTGCCCTCTAGTCCTGCTGTCCTTTCTAAGCGGGAAGAATCTCTCTACCTCTACCCTATCCATCCCCTTCATTATCTTACATGTCTCTATAAGATCCCCCCTCATCCTTCTAAACTCCAACGAGTACAGACCCAGTCTATTTAGTCTCTCTTCATAGTCCAATCCCCTCATCTCCGCTATCAGCCTAGTGAACCTCCTCTGTACTCCCTCCAAGGCCAAAATATCCTTCCGCAAGTGCGGCGACCAAAACTGCACACAGTACTCCAGCTGCGGCCTCACCAGTGCCCTGTACAGTTGCAGCAAGACCTCCCTGCTTTTATATTCAATCCCCCTCGCTATGAAGGCCAGCATCCCATTCGCCTTCTTGATTACCTGCTGCACCTGCAGACTGGGTTTTTGCGACTCATGCACAAGGACCCCCAGGTCCCTCTGCACCGTAGCTTGCTGCAGCTTTTCGCCCTTTAAATAATAATCCCTCCTACTATTACTCCTGTCAAAGTGGATAACCTCACACTTGCTAACATTGTACTCCATCTGTCAGGTCCTCGCCCACTCACTCAGCCTATCCAGATCCCTCTGCAGACTTTCCACACCCTCCGCACAATTTGCTTTTCCACTCATCTTCATGTCATCAGCAAATTTTGTCACCCTACACTCAGCCCCCTCCTCCAGATCATCTATATAACTGGTAAATAGCTGAGGCCCCAGCACCGATCCCTGCGGCACTCCACTAGTCACCAACTAGTCAAACACACTCACACACACTCACACACACACACACACACACACTCATGCTCACACACACACTCACACACATACATACAGACACACACTCATATGCACACACACAAACACACATGAACACACACTCACACACACACATACTCACACACACTCACACATACTCACTCACACTCGCACACACACACACGTACACACTCACACACATACAGACAGACACACTCACGCACACACACACACACACACACACACTCACATACTCACACACACACACTCACACTTGTACACACTCACACATACAGAGAGACACACACTCACACACGTACACACTCACACGTATAGAGAGACACACACACACACGTACACACTCACACATACAGAGAGACACACACTCACACGCACTCACACACTCACATACACACACACACACACACACATCCAACAGTTAAAGGGAGAGTTCAGTCCTCAAACACGTTGCATCATCTGTATTTTTGATTGCAAAATTTGATTTCGCAAAGTGTGGATTTACAGGAAGATGGGAGGTGTGGATCTCCAGCAATGTTTGCTAATCTCGAAAAGCGTGAAAGTTCTTTGATGACTTTCTGTTTCACTGCTCCAGGGAAGACTGTAACTGACTGAAGTTGGTGTGCACGGCACTGGGAGATAAGGGAGGGAGCCGAACCCTGTGTACTTACGGGCAGGTTATCCACACTTATCTTTGCTTTTCGGGAAATGGGTATCTCGGCAACCCCACCCCTCCTAATTTAATTTCACCTTTTACTGGGACGTAGGCATCGTTAACCCTTTACTCACCATTCACATTGCTGTCTAGAAAATTGGGGGGGGAGTCACGTGGTGTAGGTACACCCATGGCGCTGTTAGGGAGGGAGTTCCAGGATTGTGATTGGACATCAGTCAGTCCCTGTGTGTGGTGTAGGTACACCCACAGTGCTGTTAGGGAGGGCGTTCCAGGATTGTGATTGGACATCAGTCAGTCCCCGTGTATGTGGTGTAGGTACACCCACAGTGCTGTTAGGGAGGGAGTTCCAGGATTGTGATTGGACATCAGTCAGTCCCCCATGTGTGTGGTGTAGGTACACCCACAGTGCTGTTAGGGAGGGAGTTCCAGGATTGTGATTGGACATCAGTCAGTCCCTGTGTGTGTGGTGTAGGTACATCCACAGTGCTGTTAGGGAGGGAGTTCCAGGATTGTGATTGGACATCAGTCAGTCCCCGTGTGTGTGGTGTAGGTACACCCACAGTGCTGTTAGGGAGGGAGTTCCAGGATTGTGATTGGACATCAGTCAGTCCCCGTGTGTGTGGTGTAGGTACACCCACAGTGCTGTTAGGGAGGGAGTTCCAGGATTTTGACCCCAGCCACAGTGAAGGAACGGCCGATATATTTCCAAGTCGGGATGGTGAGTGGCTCGGAGGGGGGATCTTGCAGGGGGTGGTGTTCCCCATGTGTCTGCTGCCCCCCCCCCTTGTCCTTCTAGGTGGTAGAGGTGGTGGGTTTGGAAGGTGCTGTGGAAGGAGCCTTGGCGAGTCGCTGCAGTGCATCTTGTAGATGGTACACACTGCTGTCACTGTGCGTCGGTGGTGGAGGGAGTGAGTGTTTGTGGTTAGCGTGTCGATCGAGCGGGGCTGCTTTGTCCTGGATGGTGTCGAGCTTCTCGAGTGTTGTTGGGAGCCGCACCCATCCAGGCAAGTGGGGAGTATTCCATCACACTCCGGACTTGTGTCCTTGTAGATGGTGGACAGGCTTTGGGGGGGAGTCAGGAGGTGAGTTACTCTCCGCAGGATTCCCAGTGGACAGGCTTTGGGGGGGAGTCAGGAGGTGAGTTACTCTCCGCAGGATTCCCAGTGGACAGGCTTTGTGGGGGGAGTCAGGAGGTGAGTTACTCTCCGCAGGATTCCCAGTGGACAGGCTTTGGGGGGGGGAGTCAGGAGGTGAGTTACTCTCTGCAGGATTCCAACCTCGGATCACTGTCTGTGTGGAGTCTGCACGTTCTCCCCGGGTCTGAATGGGTTTCCTCCGAGTGCTCCAGTCTAAAGATGTGCAGGTTAGGTGGATTGGCCATGCTAAATTGCCCCTTGGTGTCCAAAGATGTGTAGGTTAGGGGGATTGGCCATGCTAAATTGCCCCTTAGTGTCCAAAGATGTGCAGGTTAGGGGGTTTTGGCCATGCTAAATTGCCCCTTAGTGTCCAAAGATGTGTAGGTTAGATGGATTGGCCATGCTAAATTGCCCCTTAGTGTCCAAAGATGTGCAGGTTAGGGGGATTGGCCATGCTAAATTGCCCCTTAGTGTCCAAAGATGTGCAGGTTAGATGGATTGGCCATGCTAAATTGCCCCTTAGTGTCCAAAGATGTGCAGGTTAGGGGGATTGGCCATGCTAAATTGCCCCTTAGTGTCCAAAGATGTGCAGGTTAGGTGGATTGGCCATGCTAAATTGCCCCTTAGTGTCCAAAGATGTGCAGGTTAGGGGGATTGGCCATGCTAAATTGCCCCTTAGTGTCCAAAGATGTGTAGGTTAGGTGGATTGGCCATGCTAAATTGCCCCTTAGTGTCCAAAGATGTGCAGGTTAGGGGGATTGGCCATGCTAAATTGTCCCTTAGTGTCCAAAGATGTGTAGGTTAGATGGATTGGCCATGCTAAATTGTCCCTTAGTGTCCAAAGATGTGTAGGATAGGTGGATTGGCCATGCTAAATTGCCCCTTAGTGTCCAAAGATGTGCAGGTTAGGGGGATTGGCCATGCTAAATTGCCCCTTAGTGTCCAAAGATGTGTAGGTTAGATGGATTGGCCATGCTAAATTGTCCCTTAGTGTCCAAAGATGTGCAGGTTAGGTGGATTGGCCATGCTAAATTGTCCCTTAGTGTCCAAAGATGTGTAGGTTAGGGTGGATTGGCCATGCTAAATTGTCCCTTAGTGTCCAAAGATGTGCAGGTTAGGGTGGACTTGCCATGGTAAACGTGCGCAGTAATGGGAATAGGGCTGTGTGGTGGTTTGGGGGGTGGATACAATGCTGGGTTGGTGCAGAAGCGATGGGCCGAACGGCTCACTTGTGCACTGTAGGGATTCTACAAGTAGGGTGGGAGTGAGACGAGTGGCTCGCGGTAGTTTTGGGAGAAGTTGGAGTTTCGACAGTCGTAGAGGGGGTTTGGGGTCGGAGGTCAGAGGGGAACCTATAGTGCCAAGTCAGGAGGCAACAGTTCCCCTTTGAGTGTTGCTCAGTTGTTGTTGTGGAGCTTGTGACATGTGTCTGTCACAGGGCCCATCGACAGATCGGAGTTCCGTACTCGTCTTCAGAGCAATCCCAAACCAAAAGCAGAAGTGAGACCAACGCGACAAGAAGCAGTGGTTGTTTTGAGTGAATATTGGGCCTGGTCCCAAATCCCCAAACCTCAGCCTGATCCCTCCAGTTCTGCTTTCAGTCTGCCGTTCACACAGCAACACCACCACCACCCCCCGCCCCCCAACCCCCGCCCGATTTACGGCGTTCCCGGGCCACAGGGGGCCGGGGTTACGCAGAGGGTCCCGAAGGCGAATAGAGCGAGCAAGGTCTCGGGAGGGAAATCCCAAGGCTTTGGGCCTAGCCAACATGGCTGCCAATGCTGCAAGTTTGGAAATTGGATTGGAAAAGTGGGGATTGGTGGTTTGGAGAAGAGAGAGAGAGAGTCCTCCGAAACAATCCACTGTGTGTCAGCTCTGGGTAACCATAGAGTCCTGACAGTGCAGAAGGAGGCCATTCGGCCCATCAAGTCTGCACCAAATCTCTGAAATTGACACTAAGGGGCAATTTAGCATGGCCAATCCACCTAACCTGCACATCTTTGGACACTAACGGGCAATTTAGCATGGCCAATCCACCCTAACCTGCACATCTTTGGACACTAAGGGGCAATTTAGCATGGCCAATCCACCTAACCTGCACATCTTTGGACACTAAGGGGCAATTTAGCATGGCCAATCCACCTAACCTGCACATCTTTGGGACAGCGGGAGGAAACCGGAGCACCCGGAAGAAACCCATGCAGACATGGGGAGAATGTGCTGACTCTGTCCGGACAGTGATCCAAGGCCGGGAATCGAACCCGGGGCCCCTGGCGCCGTGAGGCAGCGGCGCTAACCCACTGCACCACCGTGCCAGGCCATGGTAGCCACTCCGCTGAATGCGGGGACGCGACAAACATGGCCTCCCAGTCACGTAGCCCATCCGTCAATGCTCTGGACTCTTCCTAAGCTGCGTTCCACCCCCCCCCCCCCCCCACCCCACCAACTACCCGCAATAAGGAAATCTCCTGGGGGCCATTAACCTGGAACAAGCAGAGGCACAGGACCCAAGAGAGGAAGCGAGCTTTATCACTTCCCTTCTGACCCACTCGAAGGGAGCAGGCAGGAGAAAGGGAGAGACAGTAAAGTTAATGTCCCAGTTTCTGCTACCCCCCCCCCTTCTCCATTACCGCCTCCCACCCCCCACTCCGTCCCACACCGTGTGGCTCAGAATCTCCCCTCCCTCCGCCCCCCCGCCCCTCTCTCTCTGTCGGTTTGTGTCCGATGGGTGAGGGGGAGGCAGGGAGGGAGGGTTGGTTTTTGGTTGGGGGTGGGGGTGGAAGGTGGGGGGGGTCAGTTGGCACGAGGTGAACAGGTTTCCCAGACGGGCCATCTTTCCGGGCAGCGAGTGGGAAGTGCTTCCGTTTACAGGAAGGCGTGAGAGACAGAAATTCGCCGAAATCTGTCGAAGATCCTCTTCAGCGATATCACTTCCCTTCGCTGGCTATTTCTGGAATCCTCCTGCCCTTGCTCAGAAGCCAGAGACTGTGTGTGTGTGTGTGTGTGTGTGTGTGTGTGAATGTGTATGAGTGTGTGTTTGTGTGTGTGTGAATGTGTGTGTATGTGAGTGTGTGCAAGTGTGTGTGTGTTTGTGTGAGAGTGTGTTTGTGAGTGTGTGTGTTTTTGTGTGAGAGTGTGTGTGTGTGAGTTTTTGTGTGCGAGTTTTTGTGTGCGAGTATGTGTGTGTGCATGTGTGTGAGAGTGTGTGTGTGTGTGTGTGTGTGTTTGTGTGAGTGTGTGTGAGTTTTTGTGTGCGAGTATGTGTGAGTGTGCAAGTGTGTGTGAGTGTGTGTGTGTTTGTGTGAGAGTGTGTGAGTTTTTGTGTGAGAGTGTGTGTGTGTGTGTTTGTGTGAGTGTGTGTGTGTGTTTTGGTGTGCAGAACTCAGGGCATTGAGACTGTGGGACCGAACTGATCTATGCCTCCACAAAGATGTGTAAGTTAGGTGGATTGGCCATGCTAAATTGCCCCTTAGTGTCCAGGGATGTACAGGTTAGGTGAATTGGCCATGCTAAATTGCCCCTTAGTGTCCAGGGATGTACAGGTTAGGTGGATTGGCCATGCTAATTTGCCCCTTAGTGTCCAAAGATGTGCTGGTTAGGTGGATTGGCCATGCTAAATTGTCCCTTAGTGTCCAAAGATGTGTAGGTTAGGTGGATTGGCCATGCTAAATTGTCCCTTAGTGTCCAAAGATGTACAGGTTAGGTGGATTGGCCATGCTAAATTGCCCCTTAGTGTCCAAAGATGTGTAGGTTAGGTGGATTGGCCGTGCTAAATTGCCCCTTAGTGTCCAAAGATGTGCAGGTTAGGGGGATTGGCCATGCTAAATTGTCCCTTAGTGTCCAAAGATGTGTAGGTTAGGGGGATTGGCCATGCTAAATTGCCCCTTAGTGTCCAAAGATGTGCAGGTTAGGGGGATTGGCCATGCTAAATTGTCCCTTAGTGTCCAAAGATGTACAGGTTAGGTGGATTGGCCATGCTAAATTGCCCCTTAGTGTCCAAAGATGTGCAGGTTAGGTGGATTGGCCATGCTAAATTGCCCCTTAGTGTGCAAAGACTAGGATGTTGGGAAAAGGATCAAGAGAGTCTGGAATAAGACGATAAGACATAGGAGCAGAATTAGGCCACTCGGCCCATCAATTCTGCTCCGCCATGGCTGATATTTTTCTCATCCCCATTCTCCTACCTTTTCCCCATAACCCCTGATCCCCTTATTGATCAGGAACCTCTCTATCTCTGTCTCAGTGACCCGGCCTCCTCTGGGGCAAAGAGTTCCACACATTCCCCACTCTCCAGCTGAAGAAATTCCTCCCCATCTCTGTTTTAAAGGATCGTCCCTTTAGCCTGAGGTTGTCCCCTCTCTGGTTCTAGTTTTTCCTACTGGTGGAAACATCCTCTCCACGTCCACTCTATCCAGGGGCCTCGCAGTATCCTGTAAGTTTCAATAAGATCCCCCCTTCCAACCAGTACAGACCCAGAGTCCTCAACCCGTTCCTCATACGACAAGCTCTTCATTCCAGGGATCATTCTTGTGAACCTCCTCTGGACTCTTCCCAGCACACCCTTCCTTAGATACGGGGCCCAAAACTGCTCACAATATTCCAGATGGGGTCTGACCAGAGCCTGATCCAGCCTCAGAAGTCCATCCCTGCTCTTGTATTCGAGCCCTCTCGACATGAATGCTAACGTTGCATTTGCCTTCCTAACTGCCGACTGAACCTTCACGTTAACCCGAAGAGAATCCTGAACCAGGATACCCAATCCCTTTGTGTTTCTGATTTCCGAAGCATTTTGCCCATTTAGAAAACCGTCTCTGCCTCCATTCCTCCTTCCAAGGTGTGTAACCTCACACTTTTCCACATTGTATTCCATCTGCCCCTTCTTTGCCCGCTCTCCTAACCTGTCCAAGTCCGTCTGTAGCCTCCCCTTCTTCCTGTCCCTCTGCAAACTTAGCGAGAGCGCCTTCACTTCCTTCCTCCGAATCGTTAATGTATTTTGTAAACGGTTGCGGTGCCAGCACTGGGGCACATCGCTAGCCACCGGCTGCCGTCCTGAGAAAGACCCCTTTATCCCCACTCTCTACCTTCAGCCAATTCGCTATCCAGACCTCGCAGAATCCAGGATCTTACCCTTAACACGGGCTCTTAACTTATTTAACAGTCTCTTCTGTGGCACCTTGCCAAAGGCCCTCTGGAAATCTAAATAAATCACATCCACTGGTTCCCCTTTATCTAACTCCCTTGTTAACTCCTCAAAGAATGTTGGCAAGTGTGAGGTGGTCCACTTTGGTAGGAATAATGGTAGGAAGGATTATTACTTACGTGGCGAAAAACTGCAGCAGGCGACGGTGCAGAGGGACCTGGGCGTCCTTGTGCATGAGTCGCAAAAACCCAGCTTGCAGGTGCAGCAGGTGGTCAGGAAGGCGAATGGGATGCTGGCCTTCATAGCGAGGGGGATTGAATATAAAAGTAGGGAGGTCTTGCTGCGGCTGTATAGGGCATTGGTGAGGCCGCAGCTGGAGTACTGTGTGCAGTTTTGGGCGCCGTACATACGCAAGGATATATTGGCCTTGGAGGGAGTGCAGAGGAGGTTTACTAGGCTGATACCGGAGTTGAGGGGGTTGAGTTATGAGGAGAGGCTGAATAAACTAGGCTTGTACTCGTTAGAGTTTAGAAGAATGAGGGGAGATCTCATTGAGACGTATAAGATGATGAATGGGATGGATAGGATAGAGGTGGAGAGACTCTTCCCGCTCAGAAAGGATAGTAGGATTAGGGGGCACAGCCTCAAGATAAAGGGGGGGCGGTTTAGAACGGAGTTGAGGAGGAACTTCTTCACTCAAAGGGTGGTGAATCTCTGGAATTCTCTGCCCGTTGAAGTGGTGGAGGCTGCCTCGCTAAATATTTTTAAGACGCGGGTTGCTGGGTTTTTGATAAGCGAGGGGATTAAGGGTTATGGGGAGAGGGCGGGAATGTGGAACTGAGCCACGACAGATCAGCCATGATCTTATTGAATGGCGGGGCAGGCTCGAAGGGCTAGATGGCCTACTCCTGCTCCTGTTTCTTATGTTCTTAAGAACTCTAACAGATTTGTCAGACAAGACTTCCCCTTGACAAAGCCGTGCTGACTCAGTTCTATTTCGTCACACGCTTAAGAACAAAGAACAACACAGCCCGGGAAACAGGCCCCTCGGCCCAACGAGCCCACGCCGCCATTTTAACATTGTGAGTCCCCTCTTCCACCCATGACCCTTGTCTACGCTTATGGCACTCCACATCGGAAACCAGATTGAGGGGAGACTAATTGAGGGACAATTTGTTATACCAATCAGCACATCTTTGGGGTGTGGGAGGAAACCAGAGCACCCGGAGAAAAACCCACGCAAGCACGGGGAGAATGCGCGACGTCCCACAGACACTGGCCCAAATCCACGTATCTGCACAGCAAACAGTGATAGTCACTGAGCTGTCGTCTTGCCCAGCGTCTGGTCCAGTTTAAGCATACACTAACAACGTGAAGTACTATCGAAACATCCAAGAGCAGCCCTCGTACGACCCACCGCGTGTTTGCCCCTCGTTGGACAACAAGGCGGACCCAATCGCCTATGGATTAAAAGAGAAAAAACATCGATAACACGCACATCCTTACGCAAACAAAGATGACTAACAATATGCCTTCATGATTCCCTTGGCTATCTCTTGTAGAATGCTCTGCCAAGTAGGGTGGTGGAGGTAGGCACGCTGGGGTTGGTTAAGGCTTACTTAGACAGGCACATGAGCAGATCAGAGATGGAGGGATACAGGAGACTGTTCTAAATAAAAATCAAGAGCTTTGGGACGTCCCTGGGAATCAATTGACCTTCCAACATATTTCATGACTCACTTGTATTACTTCTGAGCTTCTGGGGATCCCGTAAATGTCTGTCTAAGTTGTGCATGTTTATTGATGTCTTTTCCTTTACTTCACAGGCGATTGGGTCCGCCTTGTTGTCCAACAAGGGGCATACACGCGGTGGGTCGTGCGAGGGCTGCTCTTGGATGTTGTTTTGAGAGTTGCCTAGTGCTTCACGTGGTTCGTGTACGCTTAAACTGGACCGACTTACGGGCAACACGACAGCTCAGTGACTATCACTGTTTGCTGTGCAGGTACATGGATTTGGGTCGGTGTCTGTTTGCGCATTCTCCCCGTGATTGCGTGGGTTTTTCTCCGGGTGCTCCGGTTTCCTCCCACACCCCAAAGATGTGCTCTTAGGCTGATTGGTGTAACAAATTGTCCCGACCTCCCTCAATCTGGCACACATATTATTCTCTAAATTTGCACCCACCCAAGGATTGGACTGAGGCACTGACTGAGGGCTAAAATGGGCGGCGCGGGCTTGTAGGGGCAAAGGGCCTGTTTCCTGTGCTGTGTTGTTCTCTGTTTTGATGAGGGGACAGGGAGTTAATCAGAGAATCCCCACAGTGGAGAAGGAGGCCATTCGGCCCATCAATACTGCACCGATAACATTCCCAACCGGCCCTCTCCCCGTAACCCCATGTACTTCCCCTGCTGATTCTCCTGACACTATGGGGCAATTTAGCATGGCCAATCCACCTAACCTGCACATCTTTGGACGCTAAGGGGACAATTTAGCATGGCCAATCCACCTAACCTGCACATCTTTGGACGCTAAGGGGACAATTTAGCATGGCCAATCCACCTAACCTACACATCTTTGGACACTAAGGGGCAATTTAGCATGGCCAATCCACCTAACCTACACATCTTTGGACACTAAGGGACAATTTAGCATGGCCAATCCACCTAACCTGCACATCTTTGGACGCTAAGGGGACAATTTAGCATGGCCAATCCACCTAACCTGCACATCTTTGGGCACTAAGGGGCAATTTAGCATGGCCAATCCACCTAACCTGCACATCTTTGGACGCTAAGGGGACAATTTAGCATGGCCAATCCACCTAACCTGCACATCTTTGGACGCTAAGGGGACAATTTAGCATGGCCAATCCACCTAACCTGCACATCTTTGGACACTAAGGGGCAATTTAGCATGGCCAATCCACCTAACCTGCACATCTTTGGACGCTAAGGGGACAATTTAGCATGGCCAATCCACCTATCCTACACATCTTTGGACACTAAGGGGCAATTTAGCATGGCCAATCCACCTAACTTACACATCTTTGGACACTAAGGGACAATTTAGCACGGCCAATCCACCTAACCTGCACATCTTTGGACACTAAGGGGCAATTTAGCATGGCCAATCCACCTAACCTACACATCTTTGGACACTAAGGGACAATTTAGCATGGCCAATCCACCTAACCTACACACCTTTGGACACTAAGGGACAATTTAGCATGGCCAATCCACCTAACTTACACATCTTTGGACACTAAGGGGCAATTTAGCATGGCCAATCCACCTAACCTACACGTCTTTGGACTCTAAGGGACAATTTAGCATGGCCAATCCACCTAACCTGCACATCTTTGGACACTAAGGAGCAATTTAGTATGGCCAATCCACCTAACCTGCACATCTTTGGACTGTGGAGGAAACCGGAGCGTCTGGTGGAAACTCATGCAGACACGGGGCAGGTGGACTCTGGACAGACAGTGACCCGAGGCTGGAATTGAACCCGGGTCTCCTGGCGCTGTGAGGCAGCCTTGTTAACAAGAAAGTTAGACAGAGAGTGCGGTACAGGAGGTAGAATGGAGCTGAAAGAGAGTCAGGGTGTGGAGTGGGGTGTGGAAGATGTGGGGTGGGGATGAGATGGAGAGATAGAGACAGTGTATGGAGGTGGGGAGAGGTGGGGGAAGGGGTTGAATCCTCGGCAGGTGTTCACCTATCATGAACACCAGTTAAATGGTTTATGGCTCCTTATCTTCAGATTCAGAGGTTGAAAAACAATCTGACAGGAACTGGAGTCAGTTCCAATCCAGCCTGTCAGTTAATGTTAAACCAGGTTTGCAATTAATTTAATCAGAACCAACTTAAGCCTGGACCAGGGTTCAAAAATAGAGTCGGGGACAGAGGCACAGAAACCCGATGAGGCGACAGTATCAGGAAGCGTAAAGGAGAACATGCCCCTCTCTATAGGACAAAGTAGAAATGGTCGAGAGCTTCAAGTTATTCTCCCCGTGTCTGTGTGGATTTCCTCCGGGTGCTCCGGTTTCCTCCCACAGTCCAAAGATGTGCAGGTTAGATAGATTGGCCATTCTAAATTGCCCCTTAGTATCCAAAGATGTGCAGGTTAGGTGGACTGGCCATGCTAAATTGCCCCTTAGTGTCCAAAGATGTGCAGGTTAGGTGGACTGGCCATGCTAAATTGCCCCTTAGTGTCCAAAGATGTGTAGGTTAGGTGGATTGGCCATGCTAAATTGCCCCTTAGTGTCCAAAGATGTGTAGGTTAGGTGGATTGGCCATGCTAAATTGCCCCTTAGTGTCCAAAGATGTGCAGGTTGGGTGGATTGGCCATGCTAAATTGCCCCTTAGTGTCCAAAGATGTACAGGTTAGGTGGATTGGCCATGCTAAATTGCCCCTTAGTGTCCAAAGATGTGTAGGTTAGGTGAATTGGCCATGCTAAATTGCCCCTTAGTGTCCAAAGATGTGCAGGTTAGGTGGATTGGCCATGCTAAATTGTCCCTTAGTGTCCAAAGATGTGCGGGTTAGGCTGATTGGCCATGCTAAGAAATTGCCCCTTAGTGTCCAGGGATGTGCAGGTTAGAGGGATTAGTGGGTATAATATGTCGGGATATGGGGGTAGGGCCTGGGTGGGATTGTGTTCGGCGCAGACTCGATGGGCCGAAGGGCCTCTTTCTGCACTGTAGGGTTCTAAGTTTTTGGTGTCCAGATCACCAACAACCTGTCCTGGTTCCCCCCAATGCCGACACTATAGTTAAGAAAGCCCCACCAACGCCTCTACTTTCTCAGGAGGCTAAGGAAATTTGGCATGTCCACCATGACTCTCACCAACTTTTACAGATGCCCCATAGAAAGCATCCTTTCTGGTTGTATCACAGCTTGGTCTGGGCTCCTGCTCTGCCCAAGACCACAAGGAACTACAAAGGGTGGTGAATGTAGCCCAGTCCCATCACACAAACCAGCCTCCCATCCATTGACTCCGTCTACACTTCCCGCTGCCTCGGGAAAAGCAGCCAGCATAATCAAGGACCCCCACACACCCCGGACATTCTCTCTTCCACCTTCTTCCGTCGGGAAAAAGATACAAAAGTCAGGTCCCGTACCGACCGACTCAAGAACAGCTTCTTCCCTGCTGCTGTCAGACTTTTGAATGGACCTACCTCGCATTAAGTTGATCTTTCTCTACACCCTCGTTGTGACTGTGACACTACATTCTGCACCCTCTCCTTTCCTTCTCTATGAACAGTATGCTTTGTATAGCATGAAAGAAACAATACTTTTCACTGTATCCCCATACATATGACAATAATAAATCAAATAAGTTGATCTTTCTCTACACCCTCGCTCTGACTGTAACACTACATTCTGCACCCTCTCCTCTATGAATGGTATGCTTTGTCTGTATAGCGCGCAAGAAACAATATGCTTTGTCTGTATCGGGTGCAAGAAACAATACTTTTCACTGTATCCCAATACATGCGACACTAAGAAATCAAATCAAACCTTTCAAGGGTAGAACAGGGCCATAGAACTGGGCTGCAGTGTCCGCCATCTTGGATCGGGGTTCCTTATTGGCGCTGAAAAGGGAGCGAGGAACAATTTTAAACATTTCATGATATAAACGGGAGTTGCACATTTGTCGGGGGACTGAGTCCGATTTGGGGGCTGCCCCAGGGATGCCGGGCTCTCTACGTGTGACGGAGAAGGTTCTCCAGCAGATCCAGCTCGGTGGTATCCTGATCAGAGAGCTCCGGTTTGTGGTCGCCGCTCCTTCTCTCCAGGGTCTTCACCAACCTGGGGTCGGCCCAATTGCCCACTGGGAAGATCGCTGCCGTGGCAAACACCAACAACAAACATCAGTGACACCCCACCTAACCTGCACATCTTTGGACACTAAGGGGCAATTTAGCATGGCCAATCCACCTAACCCACACATCTTTGGACACTAAGGGGCAATTTAGCATGGCCAATCCACCTAACCTCCACATCTTTGGACACTAAGGGGCAATTTAGCATGGCCAATCCACCTAACCCACACATCTTTGGACACTAAGGGGCAATTTAGCATGGCCAATCCACCTAACCTGCACATCTTTGGACACTAAGGGGCAATTTAGCATGGCCAATCCACTTAACCTACACATCTTTGGACACTAAGGGACAATTTAGCATGGCCAATCCACCGAACCCACACATCTTTGGACACTAAGGGGCAATTTAGCATGGCCAATCCACCTATCCTGCACATCTTTTGATACTAAGGGGCAATTTAGCATGGCCAATCCACCTATCCTGCACATCTTTGGACACTAAGGGGCAATTTAGCACGGCCAATCCACCTAACCTGCACATCTTTGGACACTAAGGGGCAATTTAGCACGGCCAATCCACCTAACCTACACATCTTTGGACACTAAGGGGCAATTTAGCATGGCCAATCCACCTAACCTACACATCTTTGGACACTAAGGGACAATTTAGCATGGCCAATCCACCTAACCTGCACATCTTTGGACACTAAGGGACAATTTAGCATGGCCAATCCACCTAAACTGCACATCTTTGGACACTAAGGGGCAATTTAGCATGGCCAATCCACCTAACCTGCACATCTTTTGATACTAAGGGGCAATTTAGCATGGCCAATCCACCTATCCTGCACATCTTTGGACACTAAGGGACAATTTAGCATGGCCAATCCACCTAACCTGCACATCTTTGGACACTAAGGGGCAATTTAGCATGGCCAATCCACCTAACCTGCACATCTTTTGATACTAAGGGGCAATTTAGCATGGCCAATCCACCTAACCTACACATCTTTGGACACTAAGGGGCAATTTAGCATGGCCAATCCACCTAACCTACACATCTTTGGACACTGAGGGACAATTTAGCATGGCCAATCCACCTAACCTGCACATCTTTGGACACTAAGGGACAATTTAGCATGGCCAATCCACCTAACCTACACATCTTGGACACTAAGGGGCAATTTAGCATGGCCAATCCACCTAACCTACACATCTTTGGACACTAAGGGACAATTTAGCATGGCCAATCCACCTAACCTGCACATCTTTGGACACTAAGGGACAATTTAGCATGGCCAATCCACCTAACCTGCACATCTTTGGACACTAAGGGACAATTTAGCATGGCCAATCCACCTAACCTGCACATCTTTGGACACTAAGGGGCAATTTAGCATGGCCAATCCACCTAACCTGCACATCTTTGGACACTAAGGGGCAATTTAGCATGGCCAATCCACCTAACCTGCACATCTTTGGACACTAAGGGACAATTTAGCATGGCCAATCCACCTAACCTGCACATCTTTGGACACTAAGGGGCAATTTAGCATGGCCAATCCACCTAACCTGCACATCTTTGGACACTAAGGGGCAATTTAGCATGGCCAATCCACCTAACCCGCACATCTTTGAACTGTGGGAAGAAACCGGAGCACCCGGAGGAAACCTATGGAGAGAACATTTAAAGCCCAGACAGACAGTGACCTGAGGCTGGGAATTGAAGCCGGGTCCCTAGCGCTGTGAGGCA
This sequence comes from Carcharhinus amblyrhynchos, assembly GCF_965287045.1. Taxonomy (NCBI): domain Eukaryota; kingdom Metazoa; phylum Chordata; class Chondrichthyes; order Carcharhiniformes; family Carcharhinidae; genus Carcharhinus; species Carcharhinus amblyrhynchos. The sequence goes on from NW_027650417.1 coordinate 78,492, forward strand.
GCAGTGCCCACCCACTGTGCCACCCATAATTGGGAGGGGGTGTGGGCATGGTGCCACACGCACCCCATTCCCCCCGCAAACCCAAGCTGAATGTCTATGAAAGACTGCCCTCTGCTGGTCACGCTCAGAATATTTACTTCTTCACAACTCTTCCCCACCGCACGCCTCCCCCCGCTGCCGGTGACCCACACCTCAGTTTCAAACAGCAAGGTGGGGGAGGATGACTATCGGTCGGGCTCAGAATCTCTCCGAGTTCCAAGCCTTGGCTCTGCTGAGTTTTCAGGTTATCAGACGTGGCAGGCCCTCTCCCGTGATCTACCCTTGGCCTCGTTCTCCGATGACGCACCGTGGAAGAAGGAACAAGACGCGGGGGTATTTAATGAATGGCAGAACGCGGGCAAGCTCGGAGGGGCCATTATTCGCCGACCTCTGAGGGTGGCAGGGCAGGTAAATGGGATAGTATAGAAGGCAAACGGGACACTTACTTTCACCAGTCGCAGAACCATAGAATCCCCACAGTGCAGAAGGAGGCCATTGGGCCCATCGAGTCTGCACCGACCTCAATCCCACCCAGACCCTATCCTCATAACCCCATGCATTTACCCTAGCTAGTCCCCCTGACACTAAGGGGCAATTTAGCATGGCCAATCCGCCTAATCTACACATCTTTGGACACTAAGGGGCAATTTAGCACAGCCAATCCACCTAACCTACACATCTTTGGACACTAAGGGGCAATTTAGCATGGCCAATCCACCTAACCTACACATCTTTGGGCACTAAGGGGCAATTTAGCATGGCCAATCCACCTAACCTGCACATCTTTTGATACTAAGGGGCAATTTAGCACGGCCAATCCACCTAACCTATACATCTTTGGACACTAAGGGGCAATTTAGCATGGCCAATCCACCTATCCTGCACATCTTTGGACACTAAGGGGCAATTTAGCATGGCCAATCCACCTATCCTGCATATCTTTGGACACTAAGGGGCAATTTAGCACGGCCAATCCACCTAACGTACACATCTTTTGATACTAAGGGGCAATTTAGCATGGCCAATCCACCTAACCTGCACATCTTTGGACACTAAGAATAGCCCCAGTTTATTCAATACCTCTGACCTCTTGTTCTAGATTGCTCCCATAAGGGGAAACATTTGAACAAAGCAAAAAGAACAAAGAAAATTCCAGCACAGGAACAGGCCCTTCGTCCCCTCCAAGCCTGCACTGACCATGCTGCCCGACTGAACTAAAACCCCCTACCCTTCCAGGGACCATATCCCTCTATTCCCATCCTATTCATGGATTTGTCAAGATGTCCCTTAAAACTCACTACTGTATCCGCTTCCACTACCTCCCCCTGGCAGCGAGTTCCAGGCCCCCGCCACCCTCAGTGTAAAAAACTTGCCTCGTACATCTCCTTTAAACCTTGCCCCTCGCACCTTAAACCTGTGCCCCCCCGCGTAATTGACTCTTCCACCCTGGGAGGAAAAAGCTCTACTCTGCCCCTCAGAATCTTGTAGACTTCTATCAGGTCTCCCCCTCAACCTCCAGTGAGAACAAACCAAGTTTCTCCAGCCTCTCCTCAGAGCTCATGCCCCTCCATACCAGGCACTCTATGTATTTTAACACACAGGTCTCGCAGCCAAAGTTCGCGATTTTTACTGCAATTGTACAGGGCGTTGGTGAGGCCACACCTGGGTGCAGTTTGGGTCTCCTTATCTGAGGAAGGGTGTCCTTCTTATAGAGGGTGCGCAGCCAAGGTTTACCTGGCTGATTCCTGGGATGGCAGGTCCGTCGTACACACTGGAGTTTAGTCTAAGTCCATTTATTAGTGTCACAAGTAGGCTTACATTAACACTGCAATGAAGTTACTGTGCAAACTCCCCAGCTGCCACACTCCGCTGCCTGCCCCGAGGGAGAATTTAACTCCTGACCCCGCACGTCTTTCGGACTGCGGGAGGAAACCCCGGAGCACCCCGGAGGAAACCCACGCAGACACGGGGAGAATGTGCAGACTCCACACAGACAGTGAGCCGAGCCGAGCCGGGAATCGAACCCGGCTCCCTGGCGCTGCGAGGCAGCAGCTCACTGCCTCCTTCCGACGTCAGCTTCCCAGCTTTTCATTACCTCCCATCTCAGACGGCGGTTCAACATTGCGTGGGCGACAGCGCAGCACCCCTGAGGTTCTGCCACTCCCACATTGCAGCACCCCCCCCCCCCACTCTCGTTGACACACAAGCAAATTTCAGCCAGGTTCCTTGCATCCCAACAGACGTCCGCTCACCATCCCATACAGAATGAAACTCACAAGATTTTACAAGCATCAGCTCTTCATTGATAATGTGCCAAGTACAGACCGTGCCTCGAAAAGATGCCCACACCAGTATTTATTGCCCATCCCTAGTTGCCCCTTGGAGGGGCAGTTGAGAGTCAACCACACTGGCTGTGGTAGGACACATGTAGGCCAGACCGGGGTAAGGATGGCAGATTTCCTTCCCTAGAGGGGAACCAGATGGGTTTTCCTGACAATGGGTGGCACACTGGGTTAGCGCTGCTGCCTCACGGCGCCAGGGACCCGGGTTCAATTCCAGCCTCAGGTCACTGTCTGTGTGGGGTCTGCACGTTCTCCCCCCATCTGCGTGGGTTTCCTCTGGGTGCTCCGGTTTCCTCCCACAGTCCAAAGATGTGCAGGTTAGGTGGATTGGCCATGCTAAATTGCTCCTTGGCCAATCCACCTAACCAGCACATCTTTGGACTCTAAGGGGCAATTTAGCATGGCCAATCCACCTAACCAGCACATCTTTGGACACTAAGGGGCAATTTAGCATGGCCAATCCACCTAACCTACACATCTTTGGACACTAAGGGGCAATTTAGCATGGCCAATCCACCCTAACCCGCACATCTTTGGATACTAAGGGGCAATTTAGCATGGCCAATCCACCTAACCTGCACATCTTTGGATACTAAGGGGCAACTTAGCATGGTCAATCCACCTAACCTACACATCTTTGAACACTAAGGGGCAATTTAGCATGGCCAATCCACCTAACCTGCACATCTTTGGACACTAAGGGACAATTTAGCATGGCCAATCCACCTAACCTGCACATCTTTGGATACTAAGGGGCAATTTAGCATGGCCAATCCACCTAACCTGCACATCTTTGGATACTAAGGGGCAATTTAGCATGGCCAATCCACCTAACCTACACATCTTTGAACACTAAGGGGCAATTTAGCATGGCCAATCCACCTAACCTACACATCTTTGAACTGTGGGAGGAAACCGGAACACCCGGAGGAAACCCACGCAGACATGGGGAGAATGTGCAGACTCCACACACACCGTCCCCAACCAGAAATTGAACCGGGTCCCTGGCACTGCAAGGAAGCAGTGCTAACTACTGTGCCACCCTCAAACCGGGTGCAGTTTTGGTCTCCTTATCTGAGGAAGGATGTTCCTTGCTACAGAGGGAGCGCAGCCAAGGTTTCCCAGGCTGGGATGGCAGGATGTGGAGAGACTGAGTGGGTTAGGATTATATTCACTGGAGTTTAGAAGAGTGAGAGGGGGGATCTGATAGAAACATATAAAACTCTAACAGGGTTAGACAGGGTAGATTCAGAAAGAATGTTCCCCCATGGTGGTGGGAGTCCAGAACTAGGGGGGTCACAGTTTGAGGATAAGGGGTAAACGTTTTAGGACTGAGGTGAGGAGAGATTTCTTCACCCAGAGAGCGGTGGGATTCACTCCCACAGAAAGTAGTTGAGGCCAAAATGTTGTGTGATTTCAGGAAATTAGATATCGCTCTTGGAGATAAAGGAATCGAGGGATATGGAGGAGATCAGGTTCATATCCGAATCACATTATAAAATCCCTGTAGTGCATGAGGCAGCTATACGGCCCATCACTACAACAATCCCACCCAGGCCCTATCCCCGTAACACCTTGCATTTGCCCTGCAAATTCCCTGATACCGAGGGGGCAATTTAATTTGCTACCAGCACGCATTTCGGACTGTGGGAGGAAACCGGAGCACCCGGAGCAAACCCACGCAGACACGGGGAGGATGTGCAGACTCCGCACAGACAGTGACAGGCAAGAGCGGGAACCGAACCTGGGTCCCTGGCACTGTGAGGCAGCAGTGTTAACCACTGTGCCACCACCCCCACAAGGGAATGAAGATATTTCACCAACTCCTGGGGCGCACACAGGACAAGGCACAATTTGCCAGCTCGAGGTGACACATTTTGGAGGATCAGATTTAGTGTTGAATTATACCGTTAATGGCAAAACCCTTCAGAACATTAACATGCAGAGGGATCTGGGCGTGCAGGTCCACAGTTCCCGAAAAGAGAGAACACAGGAGGCTAAGGTGGTGAAGAAGGCATGTGGCATGCTTGCCTTCATTGGCCGGGGCATTGAGTACAAGAGTTGGGAGTTCATGTTGCAGCTGTATAAACCCTTGGTTAGGTTGTGTTTGGAGTATCGCGCGCAGTTCTGGTCCCCGCACTAACGGAAGGATGTGGAAGCCTTGGAGAGAGAGCAAAGGCGGCTCACCAGGATGTCGCCCTGGTCTTGAGGGTGTTGGCCATGAGGAGAGGTCGGATAAACTGGGATTGTTTTCAATGGAAAGACGGAGAGAGACCCTGATAGAGGGTCTACAAAATGATGAGAAGCGGGTGGACAGTCAGAGGCTTTTTCCCCCCAGGGCGGAAGGGTCAATTTCACGGGGGGGCATGGGTTCAAGGTGAGAAGTTTAAGGGAGATGTGCAGGGGGGGGACGTTTTTCACGCAGAGAGGGGTGGGTGCCTGGAACGCGCTGCCAGACGAGGGGGTGGAAGTGGGAACATTAGCAACATTTAAGAGGCATCTGGATGGGGACATGGATAGGGAGGGAATAGAGGGATAGGGACTGAGTAAGGGCAGAAGGATTTAGTTCAGTTGAGTCAGGACATCACAGTTGGTGCAGGCTCGGAAAGCGAAAGGGCCAGTTCCTGATTCTCTTTGTCCTTATAACAGGCATCAACTGGTACGGCACAGTTGGTTTGCAACTGGAAACTCAGTCAGAACTCTCACAACACCAGGTTAAAGTCCAACAGGACTTTATTTGTAGCAAAAGCCACTAGCTTTTGGAACTGGCGGTCCCTTCGTCAGGTGGGTGGGAGTTCTGATCACAAATGGGGGCATATAAAGATACAAACTCAATTTACACGAATACTGATCGGAACGTGAGTCTTTACAGCTACTCAAGTCTTAAAGATACAGACAATGTGAGCGGAGAGAGCGTTAAGGTTAAAAAGATGCGTATTGTTTCCAGGCAGGACAGTTTTGCAAGTCCAGGCAGGTTGTGGGGGGTTACAGATAGTGCGACATGATCCCAAGATCTCGGTTGAGGCCGTCCTCATGTGCACGGAACTTGGCTATCGGTCTCTGCTCAGCGACCCTGCGCTGTACCGCTGCAGGGAAGTCCACACGTCGGACTAGACACTTCAACCAGACGAAGTCGAAGTTCTCAGCCGAGGGCTCAGTTTCTGCCCCACCCCCAAAATCGACCCCATCGGTCTCTCAGCAGGCAGAGGGATTTGTCAGGTCGCAGACCAGCTGGAGATTATGGGAAACACTGCCCCCACCTGGCCAGTCTCACCCTTGTCCCAGGCATCCCTGACTCTGAAATATCGGCATGACTCGGAGTTGGAGACGAGGGAACATAAGAAATAGGAGCAGGAGTAGGGCCATCTAGCCCCTCGAGCCTGCCCCGCCATTCAATAAGATCATGGCTGATCTGGAGTGGATCAGTTCCACTTTTTCCCCATAACCCTTAATTCCCCTGTCTATCAGAAACCTGTCTACCCGTGACTTAAATATATTCAACGAGGTAGCCTCCACCACTTCAACGGGCAGAGAATTCCAGAGATTCACCACCCTTTGAGTGAAGAAGTTCCTCCTCAACTCCCCCCCACTTTATCTTGAGGCTGTGCCCTCTAGTCTTGCTGTCCTTTCTAAGTGGGAAGAATCTCTCTACCTCTACCCTATCCATCCCCTTCATTATCTTACACGTCTCTATAAGACTCCGATCTCAACTCTGATCTAAACCCCCTTTATCTTGAGGCTGTGCCCTCTAGTCCTGCTGTCCTTTCTAAGCGGGAAGAATCTCTCTACCTCTACCCTATCCATCCCCTTCATTATCTTATACGTCTCTATAAGATCCCCCCTCATCCTTCTAAACTCCAACAAGTACAGACCCAGTCTATTTAGTCTCTCTTCATAGTCCAACCCCCTCATCTCCAGTATCAGCCTAGTGAACCTTCTCTGCACTCCCTCCAAGGCCAAAATATCCTTGCGTAAGTGCGGCGACCAAAACTGCACACAGTACTCCAGCTGCGGCCTCACCAGTGCCCTGTACAGCTGCAGCAAGACCTCCCTGCTTTTATATTCAGTCCCCCTCGCTATGAAGGCCAGCATCCCATTCGCCTTCCTGACCACCTGCTGCACCTGCAGACTGGGTTTTTGCGACTCATGCACAAAGGACCCCCAGGTCCCTCTGCACCGTCGCCTGCTGCAGTTTTTCGCCACATATTAGATGCCGGCGTTGGACTGGGGTAAACACAGTAAAAAGTCTGACAACACCAGGTTTTAGTCCAACCGATTTATTTGATAATAGACTCACTAGCTTTCGGGTTAGCCCCTTCGTCAGGTGAATGGAGAGTTCTGGCCTCAGACAGAGCATATAAAGCACAGACAGTTTAGAGATTACTGATTGGAATGCGAATCCTTACACCTAACCTGCTGTTCAAGTCTTAAAGTGGCTGACAATGTGTGTGGAAGGAGCACTGATCACAGGTTAAAGAGATGTGTATTGTCTCCAGACAGTACAGTAAGTGAGGTTTTGCAAACCCAGGCAAGTCACGGGGGTTACAGATAGTGCGACATGATCCCAAGATCCCTGTTGAGACCGTCCTCATGTGTGCGGAACTTGACACGGATACCATCATCTCACGTGAGAACCCCATCCACCAGGTACACGGTAAATACTCTTGCAACTCGGCCAACGTTGTCTACCTGATACGTTGCAAGAAAGGATGTCCCGAAGCATGGTACATTGGGGAGACCATGCAGACGCTACGACAACGGATGAATGAACATCGCTCGACAATCACCAAGGCGAGACTGTTCCATTCCTGTTGGCGAACACTTCAGTGGTCACGGGCATTCGGCCTCTGATCTCCTGGTAAGCGTTCTCCGAGGTGGCCTTCACGACACACGACAGCGCAGAGTCGCTGAGCAGAGACTGATCGCCAAGTTCCGCACACATGTGGACAGTCTCAACAGGGATCTGTCGCACTATCATTAGAGTTTAGAAGAATGAGGGGAGATCTCATTGAGACGTATAAGATGATGAAGGGGATGGATAGGATAGAGGTGGAGAGACTCTTCCCGCTCAGAAAGGACAGTAGGACTAGGGGGCACAGCCTCAAGATAAAGGGGGGGCGGTTTAGAACGGAGTTGAGGAAGAACTTCTTCACTCAAAGGGTGGTGAATCTCTGGAATTCTCTGCCCGTTGAAGTGGTGGAGGCTGCCTCGCTAAATATTTTTAAGACGCGGGTTGATGGGTTTTTGATAAGAGAGGGGATTAAGGGTTATGGGGAGAGGGCGGGAAAGTGGAACTGAGCCACGACAGATCAGCCATGATCTTATTGAATGGCGGGGCAGGCTCGAAGGGCCAGATGGCCCTACTCCTGCTCCTATTTCTTATGTTCTCATGTAACCCCCGTGACTTGCCTGGGTTTGCAAAACCTCACTCACTGTGTGGTCTGGAGACAATACACATCTCTTTAACCTGTGATCAGCACTCCTTCCACACACATTGTCGGCCACTTTAAGACTTGAACAGCAGGTTAGGTGTAAAGATTCGCATTCTAATCAGTAATCTGTAAACTGTCTGTGCCTTATATGCTCTGTCTGAGGCCAGAACTCTCCATTCACCTGACAAAGAGGGAGTCCCCTCGAAAGCTTGTGAGTTTACTATCAAATAAATCGGTTGGACTAAAACCTGGTGTTGTCAGACTTCTTACTAAGGGAGGAGGAGGCAGGAACTCTCAACGTTTAACAAGCATTTGGGTAAGCACTTGAAATGCCACTGTACGAGTGCTGGGAAGTGGGATTAGGATAGGTGTTTGATAGCCAGTACAGACAATGGGCCGAAGGGTCTATTTCTGTGCTGTAAAATTCTATGACTCGCTCTCTCTCCTGGGAAACAGAGAGTGGAGTCAGGATTTGATGGGACAGGGAAATTGATCAGATTTTAGACCCAGTTTCCCCAGTGGTATAGACCGATGATCTGGAGGAGGGAACCGAGTGTATGGTGTCGAAATTTGCTGATGACACCAAGATTGGTGGAACGGCAAATTGCACGGAGGGTGTGGAGAGTCTGCAGAAGGATCTAGATAGGCTGGGCGAATGGGCCAGGAACTGGCAAATGGAATTTAATGTTGGCAAGTGCGAGGTGGTCCACTTTGGTAGGAATAATGGTAGGAAGGACTATTACTTACGTGGAGAAAAACTGCAGCAGGCGACGGTGCAGAGGGACCTCGGGGTCCTTGTGCATGAGTCGCAAAAACCCAGCCTGCAGGTGCAGCAGGTGGTCAGGAAGGCGAATGGG
>NW_027650418.1:0-87080 GCF_965287045.1 Carcharhinus amblyrhynchos
GTCTTTGCCACATTTAGAAATTAAAATATTTTGTGTTGCTAAAACCAGGGATGTACTGCTGAAGGTTTATTAGGCTCTGGTCAGGCTACCTTTGGAATATCGTGACACAGGGAGGCACACACAGAACACAAGAAATAGGGCTAGATAGCCTACTCCTTCGAGCCTGCCCTGCCATTCAATAAGATCATGGCTGATCTGAAGAGGATCAGTTCCACTTTCCCGCTTTCTCCCCATAACCCTTAATTCCCCTGTCTATCAGAAACCTATCTACCCGTGACTTAAATATATTTAGCGAGGTAGCCTCCACCACTTCAACGGGCAGAGAATTCCAGAGATTCACCACCCTTTAAGAGAAGTTCCTCCTCAACTCCGTTCTAAACAGCATCACCCCCCCCTTATTTTGAGACTGTGACCTCTAGTTATGGTTTCCTTTCTAAATGGAAAGAATGTCTCTACCTCTACCCTACCCAGCCCCTTCATTATCTTGTCTCTATCAGATTGCTCCCTCAGCTGTCTAAACTGCAATGAGTACAGGCCCTACACTCGGTTCCCTCCTCCAGATCATCTCTATAAAATGGTAAATAGCTGAGGCCCCAGCACCGATCCCTGTGGCACTCCACTAGTCACCAACCAGAAAAGCACCCATTGATTCCAATTCTCTTCTTCCTGTTAGATAACCAATCCTCAATCCACACTAACACTTTACCCCCAACTCTGTGTACCCTAACCTTCTGCAGCAACCTTTTGAGAGGCAGGTTATTGAACACCTTCTGGAAATCTAAAAACAACACATCCACCGGTTCCCCTCTACCTATCGCATCCCTCATTCTTCTTCACGAAAGGGAATGTGAGATGATTCTGTTCCAACTCTCCTTGTGATTGAACAATGTGGCCAGGTCTAAAAGGGTCCAATCTGTGTTACAGATAGAACTGAACTCTGTAATCATACAATTATAGAATCATACAGCGTAGAGGAGGCCCTTTGGCCCATCAAGTCTGCACTGACACATTAGAAACTCCTGAACTCCCACCTAATCCTACTTACCAGCCCTTGGCCCATAGCCCTGAATGTGATGATGGGCCAAGTGCTCATCCAGGTACTTTTTAAAGGATGTGAGAGGCAACCCACCCCCACCACCCTCCCAGGCAGCACCTTCCAGACCATCACCCCCCTCTGGGTAAAACTGCTCCCTCCCCCCCACCCAAAACCTTGAACCCTGTCCCCTGGTGACTGACCCTCCAACTCTCACTGAGATCAATCCTGTCCTTTCCAACTGGAGCAGCACATCCTCCCCTTTATATTCCCGCTCTCGGGGGATCTAAACTAACATTCTATTTGCCTTCTTTTTGTTGCTGCCCACTAGATTTTAATAGTTTCTGTAGATGAATCCTTAATCCTGCTGCTCCTCATTCCTATATGGAGCCCAACTCCCTCGCCCCTCAACAAATTAACAAACTAACTTTTTTTGGGGTGAAGGTGGGTGATCTCAAATTGAATTCTACCTCGCCCTGTTGTTCCCAATCATTTTAACAATGTCTTTCTTCAGATCCCATTCCCAGGCAGACCCCTGAGAAGCAGTATCGTACAGAGGGATCTGGGCGTACAGGTCCATGGTTCTGAAAGTGGTGACAACTGGATAAGGTGGTGAAGGCAGTGTACGGCATATTTGCATCCAATCAGTCAGGGCATCGAGTATAAAAATTGGCATGTTGCAGCTGTACAGGACTTGAGTTTGACCACATTTGGAATATTGTGTACATTTCTGGTCACCTCACTGCCAGGATATGGAGGCTTTGGAGAGGGGGCAGAAAAAGTTCACCAGGATGTTGCCTGGTTTGGAGGGGATTCACTACAAGGAGAGACTGGACAAACTTGGTTTGTCTTCACTTGAGTGTCAGAGGCTCAGGGGGATGGGGGGGCGACCTGATGGGAGTTTATAAAATGAGACTTGGATAGAATAGATATTTGCAGTCTATTTCCCAGGGTCAAAGTGTCAATTACCAGGGGATTTGGGTTGAAGGTGACAAGTGGAAGTTTAAAAAAGGAGATATGAGAGGCAAGCTTTTTTTTTAAAAAACTACACAGAGGATGGTAAGTAGCTGGAATGAGCTGCTGGGGCAGGGGGGTAGAAGCAGATACAAGAGCAATGTTTAAGAGGCACCTTGACAGATACACGATTAGGCAGTGATGTGGGATACAGACTGTGTAAAAAAAAAGGTAAAAAAGTCTTTGTGCTGATACAGGCTTGGCGAGCCTCTTCCTGTTCTTGATGGCATTTCCAGTCACACCCAACTTCATTCATGGAATAGGCATTAGGAGAGCCCCTGTACAGGTCCCCTGGGGACTGGACTAGACCCTTCCTGCCAGTGGGTGTGCCACATGCATTAGCCCCTCCCCTACATCCTAACCAAATCCCAGCAATGTCCCATGGCTGAATCCAATTCTCTACAACTTCCTGTTACACCATCATGAGCAGAGACCAGCCTAGCTCAGGAACAGGCCCTTTGGACACCAAGCATGTTAACACATGGACACCTTACTAAGGTAAAGGACTCTCGCCTCTACACAGTTTATGTATCTGTCAAGATACAATAGAATATTTAATGGGTATCTGCTTCTACTGTCCCCTTCTGGCCAACCACTCAAACATTTGCCTCTCATTCCCTTTCAGGCAAGGGGGAGAATGTTTAATGTTCTGGGGACCCAGGTTTGAATCCTGTTATAGCAACTGGTGGAATTAGAATTCAGTAAACATCTGGAATTAAAGAATCTACTGGTGACCATGAAAGCATTGGCGATTGTGGGAAACACCCATATCGTTCACTAATGTCCAACAGGGAAGGAAATCTGTCCTCACACAGTCCAGGATATGTGTGACTCCAAAGCCAGTGTGGTTGAGTCAACTCCCTCTGACCTGAGGGGCTTGCTGGTCAACTCCAAGGGCAGCTAGGGACGGGTAACAAATGCTGGCCAGCCAGCGACACCCGTGTCCATGAAGAAAGAATTCTGGTTCCTTTCTGGGAAGAATCTGTCATCCTTACCTGGTCTGGCTGACATTGAAACTCCAAACCCACAGCAACTTCCCTCTGAAAATGGTCCAGCACAATTAGGGATGTACCAAATCCTGGGCTTGTCAGTGACATATTCCAAGGAATAAATTAAAGTTAATTACTGAATTATGCAGAGATAACAGTTCCATGATAAATACTGGATTTTATTTCTAGACACAGTTGAAACAAGGATTCCAGAATCCCAGTCAGTTGAGGGTGAGCCTGTCAAACAGGTACTCTCCCATACCATTCTCAGGGGCTCCCAGTCTCTTCAGGTTGGTGATGTGATCTCCAAGCTTCTTGATCATCTTCGCTTGTTCATCCAAGTACTGATTCTCCAGGAAGTCACACAGCTGGAAATAGGAAAGACAGCAGAGAAAGGAGTGATGTTGTTGGCAATGATCTTTCCTGGATGAGAATCTTTGGCACTGGGGAGGGTGACAAAGTTCTGTATCTGGGTGAAGGGGGGGTAAAATTCTGTCTCAATGCCCAGAGAGCACAAGTCAATTCTATTAAACTGGGAGTGAACAAGTGCCTCTGGGAACAGAGGTCTCAAGATCCAGATGCCCTGGGAACAGTTCAGTAATCCAGATTGCAGTGTTTCTATTTACAGCAGAAGCCATCTACAGTCTGCACATGAGAAACCCCCAATGACAGATCCCAATATCAACATCCAACTTACATGAGGGTCTGTGTTCTCAGAGGAGAGTTTGTGCAGATCCAGCAGACTCTGGTTCACATTCTTCTCCATCTGCAGAGCTCTCTGCATCGCCTCCAGACCATTGCCCCACTCATCCTGCTCTGGCTTCTGGAAAGGGGACAGAATAGATCTTGTTAGTGTCATGGGATGTTACCTTGGAAACCATATATCCATCCATCCACCAAAGGAGGGAAGTAGAATCAAAATCCAATTAAAAGCACATTCCCTACACCAGAGACAATCAGTTTACACCCCAGAAACCCATTTCCTCTGAGCCAATACTAAGTAGTTTTTTTAAACAAAAAAAAAGGCAGACAGCAGAAACAAAAAGGATGCTGTGAGAAAATAAACCATTTCTGAAGTTGAATAGAAAAATAAGGTGACAGAATCCAACCTTGACATCCTCCAGGATGACTCTGCCCCCACGTTTATTCTGGAATTCCATCAGTTTCTCAGTGTGTTCCTGTTCCTCATGTGAGTGCTCCTTGAAGAACTCAGCAAAATGACTCAGGGCAACATCATCCCGGTCAAAGTAAGCAGCCTGCAGGGAGAGAGTCAGATCAGAGATTATCCAGGGGCCACTTGGAATTCCGAACAAGCACCACAAGTCATTTACTGACTCAGAAGACACACAACATTTAGGCTGTTTAGCCCATTTAGATGCTGGGGCAGACTCATCATGGTGAATAACTTTATCAAACCCATTATCCCCTTACCAATGGAGAACTTCTGCCTTAAATACATTTAATGATCCAGTCTCCACAGCTTTGTGACAATAAATTGCTCAGATTCACTATTCTCTGGCTGAAGAAATTCCTCCTCATCTCAGTTCCAGAGTTACTTCTTCCCTCAGAGGCTCCACCCCATGATCCCAGTCACACCCAGTAATGGAAACCTCTTCCCCACATCCACTCCATCCAGGCCTCAGTTTTAAGGGGCTGACATTTTGCTTCATTCAGTCCACACTTAACGTAACAGTGGGACAGTCTTCCCCTATCTCTCCCCACAATGGGAATGGTTACCCAATTAAATTTAATTCCATCCAAGTTGGATAATGTGACCAGATTCACCCCATGAACCCTCTATCCCTCAATAAAGATCAATCCTCCAAGGGGATTGGAGGCCCAGCCACTCTGCACAGTGGCTTTGTGACATTAATGTTAATCCTCTGTCAGAAGCTTCACAGAGCCTGTTTCAGATGGAAACTCTTCAGAATCAGGTCAAGTTATTCCAGACAGGGAGCAGTCTGCTAACAAGATCCTGTCCCTCAGTAACATTTATCAGCAACTAGCATTTAAAGCCAAATTCATTGGTAAAGATATTGCACCTGCTCAGAACACAACCAGACCATTATTTTAAATTTAAATCCCAATCATCACAAAGTCTCACCATGGAGAGGTAAACACAGGAGGAATAGACCTCCAGGCTGATCTGCTTATTCACAGCATCCTCACAGTCCTTGTGGGAGTTCTCACACACTTGAGAAGCCATCCTAACTCTCCAGACTCTGAGATGAATACAAGTGGGACCAACTCACCTTAAATCCCCAGACTCACATCCCAACTGATCCCACACCATTCCCAGTAACCAATCAGAATGACAAGCTCCTTAGAGGGAGCCAATCAGGAATGGGATGATCATTTGGACCAGGGAACATTCTGATTGGATCAGACAAGTTCAAAACTGCAGCTCATGGGAAGTAAAACTGACCAATCATCTGGAGGAGGAGAAAGTGGGTTCCCGGATGCGCGTCCTTTGTTTGAACAGAGGGGAGTACGGTAGGATGAGAGAAGAATTGGCGAATGTGGACTGGAGGAGCGTTGGAGGGTAGGTCTGCTGAGGAGCAGTGGAGGATCTTTAAGGAGATCTTTCTTGGTGCTCAGCAGAAATTTATTCCGATGGTTAAAAAGGACCGTAGGAGGAGAGGTAATAAGCCGTGGATAACGAAGAAGGTGAAGGAAAGTGTTAAATGAAGAGCGGAGGCGTTTAGAGTAGCTAAGAGTAGTGGGCGAGAAGAGGATTGGGAGAGGTTTAAATATCAACAAAGAATGACAAAGAAGTTGATAAAGAAGGGTAGGAGAAACTATGAAGCTGGGCTAGTGCTTAATATAAAAAAGGATAGCAAGAGTTTTTATAAATATATAAAAAGGAAGAGGCTGGCTAGGGTTGTAAGGGGAAGCTGATGCAATTTTTGAGAAAGCGGGCTGACAGAGCGGGAAATCGAGAAGTGAAATATGCTGCATAAACGCTTTGCAGGGGCAGGTGCTTAAAAACAAGTATGAAATCAGTTGCTCACAGTCAAAGTAGTCATGGGTTGGGTATGATAAAGAAGCGGTTACTGCGAACCATAAAAAGGAGGAATAGGCGCCAAAGATAGAACAAGGGAAGAGAGATGTAGGAGGGTGAAGCTAGCCGAGCAGTTCACGATAAGGGAGCATGGAAACCAAGGACAGAACTAGCTGAGCAGTTCACGATAAGGGAGCGCGGCGTGGGAGCCAATTAACAAGGGAAGGGAGATGTATGATAAACTGCATAGGCATATAAGGCAGAATCATAGAACATAGAACATAGAACATAGAACATTACAGTGCAGAACAGGCCCTTCGGCCCACGATGTTGCGCCGACCAGTTACAAAAACAATGACCCACTAGCCTATACCAATCCCTTTTCGTCCATAAACCTATCCAGAGATCTCTTAAACGCCCCCAAACTAGGCGCATTTACAACTACAGCAGGCAGGGCATTCCAATCCCTCACCACCCGCTGGGTAAAGAACCTACCCCTGACATCCGTCCTATAACTACCCCCCCTTAATTTAAAGCCATGCCCCCTCGTGCTAGCTTTCTCCATCCGAGGAAAAAGGCTTGTATTGTGTGTGTGTGTGTACCTGCGGGACTGCACCCTTTCTTGCAAGATTGAATAAACTGACGTAGAATGACTCCGCCGTATCTTTGATTTCAAGAGCAGGGGGGGAGAGGGAAGTGGGATCGGTGTCCCCAGAGGTGTCTCTTTGGATGGGCTCGACGGTTGAAACCTAACGGTGACAACTAAGCCGATCGAGTCCCCCCCCAAGGATTGAGTCAGTTGCTCGGGTGTAATCCATACAAACTGACTGGCCTCGGGTTGGGTACCTCCTACTTCTCACACAAATTGGGGGCTCGTCCGGGATCCTGAATTATAACGGGGACCTCTCGCGGGGGGACCAACTCGGTGGAATAAGACGCGTCTGGTATATATTTATGCCTAGGAACACCGTTTTGGTCCCCGGGTGGAGAGATCTGAAACCACTCGATTGAGATAATTCTGGACCCTAGGAAGGAAATCACACGGATGAGTAGGGGAGAAGGACTGTGACGGGGACCTGTAAAAAGGAAAGGGGGTACACACACAGGCAGAAGTCAGACAACTCCGTGCACGGATCAAGGTAAGAAATTTCTCTCGGAATTTGGATTCGGGCTAGTGAGAGTTATTATCTACCTTGTTGACTTCATGGTTATGACAGTATGATCTGAGAGTGTGGGTGATTCATACTCAAGACGACTACTGGAGACTAACCATGGGAAATAGGTCGTCCTGAAGACGGGACGGGGAACCTAGGAGGAAGGATAAGAAGGAGGAAATACCCCCAGATAGCCCATTAGATATGAAGTTACAAAATTGGGACTATGGGACGAAGACGAGAAATCTGGACAAAACGGTTATGATAAAATATTGTTGTTTTATATGGACAGCAGAACCAATCCGGGCACCGTCAGTATTCTGGCCAAAATACGGATCGGACGAGGATTGGGTCTGCCAACTCTTAAATTTATATGTAAATGGTAAACCATCACCCAGCCCGGAGGAAATCAAACACGCGGCTTGCTGGGTGGGAGCGATACCTGGGTCGCCCCTGTCTGTCCCACTATATCCTGTGATCCAGCAAACACAGGGTAAACCGAGACCCTGGGAGGTTATGTGATGAGGGAGCAGAGGAAAGTAGAATAAGGGAGGTGTCCCTGGAGGCACTGGAGTTTGTGGATGGGTCACGAAGTATATAGATGGATCAGCGTGAATGGGATGGACCTACAATTGGTCTGAGCAGAAAGAGTAGAGAGAAGTATGTCAGTGGAACTGGGAACCCTGACATAGGCTTTTACTGAGGTGCGGGGAGAACACTAATAGCGGTTATGTATTCGGAATTGTGCATGACTATATGACTGTTTGAGAGAGAAAGGGATTTGTCATGACGTGAGGCACCCGAATCAAACATGGTCAAATTTATTAGAGGCCAGTGAGCTCCCACCAGTAAAGGGTTAAAAAGAGACAAGCAGGCTGACTCTGTATGGTACCGAGAGAGAGAGAGAGAGAGAGAGGGTGTAACTGCGTAATTGAGACCCTCATGTGATGTAATAGGTATAGCCAATCAAAGTGAATTGCTTTAAGTTTACTAAATTATGTAGGGATCGGACAGAGATTTGAATTCTGCCAAGTGGGAAAGATGACATTACATTGCATCTTAAAGTTGTAAGGAGAGTTAACCATTTAGGCACACAGTAGATTTGATTTTGTACTTGCCTGTGTTGGTTACAAAGGCAGAGCTGTAGAAATAATTAAACATGTAGATTGCACATTAGAATGCTTTCAGTATTTCTTCGTGCATCTGTGCTCCAAGTGATGTTTTGTTTTATTGTACCAGAATTGTAAGAATGTGCAAGGGTCTTGATTTAGTGAGGATATTTAAAGGTGATAAAAATAAATCTTATTTTGGATTTTTTGAATCAGGCTTTTGTTAAATAAACTGCTGTACTTTGACTCACAATTAGTCTCAGAGGTATCTTTACCTACAAGAATTGGTGCTGAAACCTGGGATCTGTTTATGGGTCCGGTTGAACGGCCACAACCGGAGCTCCGGAATAGATTACCGAATTTAAGGGAGTGAATCAAAGTGCAGTAGGGGCTCACCTGTGATGAAAAAGTGTGAGTGTGTGTGAGAGGTCTGAGCTGAGCACGTACAGACAAGGAGGCATCTGTCTTTACACCCAGCCTTAGACCAGTTGTTAAGAGGGGTAGCCCCCTACGCGAAGTTCAGGAGTTTGAAGTGAGTGTAAAGGCTAGAAAAGGATGCCTGGGATGTGATGTTCAGACGTGAGTAAGAAAGAATCTGTCTGAGAGATCGCCGGAGTAGAAGGGAAAGCCGGCTTAATAGTGTGAGCTTAGGGGTGTAAGCTCATGAGTGTAAGTGGTGGTACAGAGGGCACTAAACACCCCTAACAGGTATCAGCAGACTCTGAGAAGAGCGACCTAGGGGTGGGATCCATTTCACCCACTAGATCAACAATGGAAATGATTGGAAAAAAAGACAGAACTAAGATAATTGGAATTCTCTTAGTTTGAATTAATTAAACAGGTTTAAACCGGATTAATTGAACACATCTCAGTCTGGGGTAAAAAAAAATTGGGCTGACGACAAGGAGAAAATTAAAACAACAGAATCACAGATTAGAGAGTTAGAAAAGAGAAACCAAACAAAGAAAATAGCAGTATTGTTAATACATCAGTTAGCTGGACTAATTGAACAAGTAGTCACTTCCACTAAGAAGTGGAGTGGGGATAAAAAGATTAAGGAATTAGAATTCAGAGTAAGGGAACTGGAGAAACAAAACTAAGTGTTAGGAGACTACTGCAGGGGGACATCACCTCCCTACCCCGGCAGTATGACCATGAAACTCACAGCGCCTGGGGGTGACTTTAATACTGAGGAGAAGGTCTTTAACCTTGCTCCGGTAACGAGGGGAGGAACAGTGAATAATCCATTGACCAATTTAAATATTTCACACCAGGGAAAGACATCAGATCCTGGTGTCACTGAGAAAACTCCAGCCCTGGAGTTCAAATGCCAAATTTTGGTATTATCATCGTCCCACAAAGTATTTATAGTATTAGATATAGCTCACGAGTTCTCGTCCGTCCCCTTGAACTTGAAATCACAGGATAAGTTTTTCTTTATAGTAGACGATAAGCACGGATGTTATATTTGGGACATTTTAATATCCCAAGGGATCAAGGAGAGGCCTGTGGACAGGCTAGCTGATGAAATAGCAAAAAAAAAGCAGCCCTAAACCCACACCCAATGAGGATGCAGGCCCTTATTTCACTAATGCCCCAGGGAGCGAATCCAATCTTTACAGAAAAGGAAAAAGAGGAGCTGACTGAGATGGGAGCTAGGGAAACTGAGGAAGGAAAATGGGTACTGCCGGATGGAAGAGAAATGATAAATAAACAAGTAATGGGGGAAATCATGGCCCACTTACATCAGGGAAGTACTCGAACAAATAGTGCCTAGATATGGTTTGGTAGAGAATGTAGATTCTGATCAGGGAAGACATTTTACATCAAAAGTGCTACAAGGGATAATGAAAGGATTAGGAATATCATGGGACTTCCACACCCCCTGGCATCCCCCGTCCTCGGGCAAGGTCGAGCGGATGAACCAGACCCTTAAAAAACAGCTCACGAAACTCACTACTGAAACGGGGCTGCCCTGGACTAAGTGCCTTCTCCTAGCTCTCCTACAAATACGAACGCAACCGCGACGTGATTTAGGTGTCTCCCCGTATGAAATGTTGTTCGGTCTCCCCTTTAATGGACCGAGGGGGGAGTTACCCCTCTTCGAGTCTAGAGACGTATTTATACGAAAATATGTTGAGGCCTTGGAATCTGTCCTGTCTCGTTTACGTCAACAGGGACTCCTGGCACAGACGCCGCCTCTGGAATTCGCGGTTCACACTATCAAGGCGGGACAGTGGGTCCTAATTAAGAACTGGAAACTACGAACATTGGAGCCGATCTGGGACGGCCCCTTCTTGGTACTACTGATTACAGAGACTGCTATACGGACGGCTGAGAGAGGCTGGACGCATTACACCAGAGTTAAGGGACCAGTACCGGCTCCAGTGGAGGAGACGTCAACTCTTAGCGATCACATTACAGAGGCGGAGCATATTACAGAGGACTAAGTGGACAATATTCTGAAATGAACTCTGATCACAATACTGAAATGCTACTAATATTGCTAATAATGTGGATAAAGTTTCTGGGGAGGGGCTTGGGAGCTATGGCGCGGGAAAATCAGGAAGCGGTTGATAGGTGGTATGCGGAAGAGGCGGCCCACGCAGGCAAAATACATTCGCTCACCATAAACAAAGCACCCCAGGGGCAGGTAATAGAGATTGATCTCTGCCGGATGGTGCCATGCGAGACCGTAGGGGAACGTGACCAGACTGCAGTAAACCTTGAAAGGCAGAAGGGATACCAGGGAAAGAGGATGGAATTGTTTTTCCTGGGAAAAGGGCTAGGTGAGGATATATCACTCGGGGTTAGGGAACGTGTCTCGTTAATTCCACGGGCCATCCTCCCTAGGAATTGTGGGCTGAACCAGTGTAATCTGTTATACCTCACCGTGAGGCAGACGGAATGGATGGTGGGAAATAGGTATGGGAACCTGGACAATGAAATACTAGGGGTAAGAGTTAGGGGGGATAGATTGTGCTGCGTACAGATCACGGTCCAGAAGGCGGTAGCTGGCAGTTCCCCGGTTCTATGGAAGGAGACATCCGTTTCAGAAAGTTCCGAAGGGGTCAGGGTGATAAAGATAAAAGATCTCAAGGAGACTATTGAAATAGAAACGGGGTTCGGAGAAACGAATGCCTGGATTGAATGGGTCAGGTATACGGTCAAAAGCCTCGAAAAAGGCAACTGTTATGCCTGCACGGGCAGTAGGCCGACTCCACAGGTAGTTCCCTTCCCGTTGGGATGGGATAGGGAGCCACAACAGATGGAATGCCTGGTGAGATTATATCAACACCAGACGGCCTGGGATGATCCCACCTGTCAATCCCTGGGCCTGACGTTTCCCCCTGTAAGATCCAACAGGGAATCGCGGCGCAGCTTGATGCCACCAGCAGAATGGCATGGGAAAACAGGCTAGCCTTAGACATGATCCTGGTAGAGAAAGGCGGGGTCTGTGTCATGATAGGGACACAGTGTTGTACCTTCATCCCGAACAACACCGCCCCTGATGGGTCAATCACTAGAGCTTTAGAAGGACTAACGACCCTGGCTGAGGAGATGGCTGAAAATTCAGGAGTGGATACTGACCTTGCTGGGTGGTGGGAGACATGGTTCGGGAAATGGAAAGGAGTCGTAGTATCCGTCCTCATCTCCTTTATAGTGGTAGCAGGGGTGTTGACCGCCTTAGGGTGCTGTGTTATCCCTTGCATACGGGGTCTGACACAGAGGCTCATTGAAACGGCTCTGACTAAACGCGATATCCTGGATGGACGGGTAGTGGGCATACACTTAGAAACAGAGGAGGGACAGGGCCTCCTAGACACCAAAGGTGGAGATGGCACCTGGGACGAACGAGCCCGCATAATGCTTGAGGGATGGAAACAGGAGGTGGAAGTCAAAAATTGCAGCGCGTAAGGAAAAGCAGGGGGGATTGTAAGGGGAAGCTGATGCAATTTTTGAGAAAGTGGGCTGACAGAGCGGGAAATCGAGAAGTGAAATATGCTGTATAAACGCTTTGCAGGGGCAGGTGCTTAAAAACAAGTATGAAATCAGTTGCTCGCAGTCAAAGTAGTCAGGGGTTGGGTATGATAAAGAAACGGTTACTGCGAACCATAAAAAGGAGGAATAGGCGCCAAAGATAGAACAAGGGAAGAGAGATGCAGGAGGGTGAAGCTAGCTGAGCAGTTCAC
Source organism: Carcharhinus amblyrhynchos (assembly GCF_965287045.1). Classification (NCBI taxonomy): domain Eukaryota; kingdom Metazoa; phylum Chordata; class Chondrichthyes; order Carcharhiniformes; family Carcharhinidae; genus Carcharhinus; species Carcharhinus amblyrhynchos. Next base: position 12,494 of record NW_027650418.1, read on the forward strand.
GATAAGGGAGCGCGGTGCGGGAGCCAATTAACAAGGGAAGGGAGATGTATGATAAACTGCATAGGCACATAAGGCAGAATCATGTATTGTGTGTGTGTGTGTGTGTGTGTACCTGCGGGACTGCACCCTTTCTTGCAAGATTGAATAAACTGACGTAGAATGACTCCGCCGTGTCTTTGATTTCAAGAGCAGGGGGGGAAAGGGAAGTGGGATCGGTGTCCCCAGAGGTGTCTCTTTGGATGGGCTCGACGGTTGAAACCTAACGGTGACAACTAAGCCGATCGAGTCCCCCCCCAAGGATTGAGTCAGTTGCTCGGGTGTAATCCATACAAATTGACTGGCCTCGGGTTGGGTACCTCCTACTTCTCACACAGGGTGAACGTTGGTCCCTTAGAGGATGAGAGGGGGGACTTAGTGGTAGGGGATGGGGAAATGGCTGAGGCCTTGAATAACTTTTTTGTTTCAGTCTTCACGGAGGAGGACGTGAATAGTTTGCCGGGTGTTAACAATGGAAAGATGGTAGGACTGGAGGGCCTGAATGACATTATTGTTACTAGAGAGGTGGTGCTCAACAGACTGGAGGGACTGATTGTGGACAAGTCGCCAGGACCGGATGGAATGCATCCAAGGGTTCTGAAAGAAATGGCGGAGGTGATAGTGGATGCTTTGGTGGTTATTTTCCAAACGTCACTGGATTCTGGGGAAGTGCCGGAAGATTGGAAAACGGCTAATGTTACACCGTTGTTTAAGAAGGGTGGCAGGCAAAAGGCAGGGAATTATAGGCCGGTTAGTTTAACGTCTGTTGTAGGTAAAACGTTAGAATCCTTGATCAAGGAGAAAATAGCAAGGCATCTTGAGGGGGATTGTTTGATAGAGCAGACGCAGCATGGTTTCGTTAAGGGGAAGTCGTGTCTGACAAATTTATTGGAGTTCTATGAGGATGTGTCTAGGGCGGTGGATAGAGGAGAGCCGGTGGATGTGGTGTTTCCTGATTTTCAAAAGGCGTTTGATAAGGTGCCGCACGAGAGGTTATTACAGAAGGTCAGGGGGCATGGAGTTGGGGGTAGGGTGTTAGCGTGGATAGAGGATTGGCTGTCAAATAGGAGGCAGAGAGTGGGGGTCAATGGGTGCTATTCGGATTGGCGGATGGTGACTAGTGGAGTGCCCCAGGGGTTGGCGCTGGGGCCTCAGCTGTTTACCATTTATATAGATGATCTGGAGGAGGGAACTGAGTGTATGGTGTCGAAATTTGCTGATGACACCAAGATTGGTGGAACGGCAAATTGTGGGGAGGGAATTGTGCATACCTTTCTATGAACGGTATGCTTTGTCTCTAATACACAGGAAACAATATTCTTCACTGTATAATTCTATTTAAGGACCCCGTGACCCCGGACATTCTGTCTTCCATCTTCTGTCGGGAAAAAAAATACAAAAATCTGAGGTCCCGTACCGACCGACTCAAGAACAGCTTCTTCCCTGCTGCTGTCAGACATCTGAATGGACCTACCTTGCACTAAGTTGATCTTTCTCGACACCCTAGCTATGACTGTAACACTACATTCTGGACTCTCTGGTTTCCTTCTCTATGAATAGTATGCTTTGTCTGTAGAATGCCCAAGAAACAATACTTTTCACTGTATACTAATACATGTGACAATAATAAACCAAAATTGGAACCTTCTTCACTTAAGAATTAAGATAAGTATCTGAAAGACCTCAGCATACAAGATGTGGGAAAACACAATTAAAAGGGACACATGTTTCAGAAGGTGCACAGACACAATTCTTTCTGCACTGTAACATCCCCACACACACAACTCCAAAATCAGATTCTTCCTTTCATTAACTTTATAGACAATCCACTCAGACTGTGCTCCCTTCCTCCACCTCTCTATAAGAGAGAGAAGGAACACTCATCAATGACACTGAGCAGTTACTAAAAGTAACACTCAGTGCCAGCTTCCTGCTCAGAAGAGAACACTAGAAATCCTCCTCATGGATTGGGAAACCACACACTTTAGAAACACATTTCTCTAGGAAAACTCTATAGAAATGATCCCTAAGACTATAATCTCACTGACAAACACACAGAAACTCAGCTGCCAATATCACAGATACACATCACGCTCACGGGCTGCATCTCTCATTTATCAATTCTGTTATTTACATTTTTGCTAATTAATTCCTCTACAATTATACACCAAATTAAATATAGAAAAACAGATTATTTTTCCAAATGGAACATTGAAACCATCAGATTTGTAAACTCTAATTTCCATAATATATTCAATCCACCAATCAAAAGTTTTTGTTTTTGCAAATTATAATTATTCATAAAATATCTTAAGAACATTACAAACATTCCAAAGTGCGATAATCTTTAGGTTCTTTACATATATCATGTTACGCTCCGAGATACTTCAACACACCCAAAGCAACATCACAGATATTTTCCAATGGCCTGTATAAATGGTGTAAAAGTAGTTAAAGATTGTCTATATTGAACAAATTGGACTTTGAGGTGTTTCAGTCACAGGGACAGGGGGTACAGCGATCCAATTACTTGGAGTGTTTGATGGCAGTGTGGGTGAGACCCATCCTTCACAACCCAGGGGACAGATACTGTCTCAGTACGTACTCATACTGAGTGTTTCTGAACCCAGAATCTACACACAGCTTGGTGCAGACACACACAAAGGGGGCTCTCAGGATTGGGATGATGTTGGGCACAATTTTCACCTTCATCTCAAGGTTTATACATTGTGTTCCTGCGAGCGTGGTTTAATTTTGGTCTCCAGGTAGAGTGGAAAATGTCTCAGCTGATTGTCATAGTGCAGGAGTGAGGAATGGGCCAGACCTGCGCCACATACAGTAACACCGAGAATGTCTCACATCTGATCACCAGGTTTTTACTTGGAATGGACAGGAAGCGTTACTCCCACATTCCCAGCTTTTGGTTCATTCTACCTACTCGCTCCATCCAGCTCCTAATGCACCCCCTGATCCCTCCGAACCATATCTTTGGTAGGAATAATGGTAGGAAGGACTATTACTTACAGGGCGAAAAACTGCAGCAGGCGACGGTGCAGAGGGACCTCGGGGTCCTCGTGCATGAGTCGCAAAAACCCAGCCTGCAGGTGCAGCAGGTGGTCAGGAAGGCGAATGGGATGCTGGCCTTCATAGCGAGGGGGATTGAATATAAAAGTAGGGAGGTCTTGCTGCAGCTGTATAGGGCATTGGTGAGGCCGCAGCTGGAGTACTGTGTGCAGTTTTGGGCGCCGCACCTGCGCAAAGATATTTTGGCCTTGGAGGGAGTGCAGAGGAGGTTTACTAGGCTGATACCGGAGTTGAGGGGGTTGAGCTATGAGGAGAGGCTGAATAAACTAGGCTTGTACTCGTTAGAGTTTAGAAGAATGAGGGGAGATCTCATTGAGACGTATAAGATGATGAATGGGATGGATAGGATAGAGGTGGAGAGGCTCTTCCCGCTCAGAAAAGACAGTAGGACTAGGGGGCACAGCCTCAAGGTAAAGGGGGGGTGGTTTAGAACGGAGTTGAGGAGGAACTTCTTCACTCAAAGGGTGGTGAATCTCTGGAATTCTCTGCCCGTTGAAGTGGTGGAGGCTGCCTCGCTAAATATTTTTAAGACGCGGGTTGATGGGTTTTTGATAAGAGAGGGGATTAAGGGTTATGGGGAGAGGGCAGGAATGTGGAACTGATCCACTTCAGATCCGCCACGATCTTATTGAATGGCGGGGCAGGCTCGAGGGGCTAGATAGAACGTAGAACATAGAACATAGAACATTACAGCGCAGAACAGGCCCTTCGGCCCACGATGTTGCGCCGACCAGTTAAAAAACAATGACCCACTAACCTAAACCAATCCCTTTTCGTCCATAAACCTATCCACAGATCTCTTAAACGCCCCCAAACTAGGCGCATTTACAACCTCAGAAAAAGGCTATCACTATCCACCCTATCTAAACCTCTAATCATCTTATATGTTTCAATAAGATCCCCTCTTAGCCTCCTTCTTTCCAGCGAAAACTACCCCAAATCCCTCAGTCTCTCCTCATAGGACCTCCCCTCCATACCAGGCAACATCCTGGTAAACCTCCTCTGCATCTGGCCTACTCCTGCTCCTATTTCTTATGTTCTTATGTTCTTATATCCCCAGCACCCTGAGACTGTCTGATCTGACGGGAAAGGGGACTAAGGGATGGGTCCACCCAGTTCCCAAAGAACATGGTCTCACTCTTACCATGACTTACCCTGGCACCCAGGGCCAGTTTGAACAGTAATGTCGTTCATGTAGAGGGAAACTTTCACCTGAGAACCTCTGCTGTCTGGGATCGACACACCTCTAATACCCAATCCCTTCCTGATATACTCAGCACAGGGTTCTGTACAAACAGGGGGGGGGGGGCAGCCCTGCCTGACTCCAGATTGAATTGGAAAGCTTTCTTATTCCCACCCATCGATTGAAAGTGTGTTACTGATGTTAGTGTCGAGCAGTTGGATCTAATTGTGGATTCTCCTTCCCAAACCCCATTTTGGAGATCACATCCATCATGTCGGTGTGTGATATTCTGTCCAAAGCCTTCTCCTGGTCCAGTCTGATAAGGCAGGTGTCCACTCCCCTGTCCCGCACACAGACAAACCTATCCCTAAAGAGCATGAGGCTATCAGACAAGAACAAGGAACAAGGAACAGCATAGGAAACAGGCCCTTCGGCCCTCAAGACTGTGCCGCTCATTGGTCCAACTAGACCATTTTTCTGTATCCCTCCATTCCCAGTCTGCGCATATGATATTCCGATGTGTCTTAAACAATCCCAGCATTTCTGCCTCCACCACCCTACTTGTCAGTGCATTCCAGGCCCCCACCACCCTCTGTGTAAATTATGTCAGTCTGATATCTGAGTTATACCTTGCACCCCCCTCACCTTGAGCCTGTGCCCCTTGTGTTTGTCACTTCTGACCTGGGAAAAAGCTTCCCACTGTTCACCCTATCTATACCCCTCTTAATTTTGTACACATCTATTAGATCTCCCCTCATTCTCCACCTTTCCAGGGAGAACAACCCCAGTTTACCCAACCTCTCCTCATAGCTAAGACCCTCCATACCAGACAACATCCTGGAAAACCTCCTCTGTACTCTCTCCAAAGCCTCCACGTCCTTCTGGTAATGTGGTGACCAGAACTGGATGCAGTACTCCAAATGTGGTCTAACCAGCATTCGAAACAGCTGCAACATCAGACTCCAGCTTTTATACTCTATACCTCTCCCTATAAAGGCAAGTATGCCATAAGCCTTCTTCGCCACCTTCTCCACCTGTGCTGCCACCTTCAAGGACTTGTGTACTTGCACCCCCAGGTCCCTCTGTGTGTCTGTACTCTTAATAGTCCTACCATTTATTGTATAACTCCTCTCTACATTATTTCTTCCAAAATGCATCACCTCGCATTTATCAGGATTAAATTCCACCTGCCATTTCTCTGCCCAATTTACCAGCCTATCTGTATCCTGCTGGATTGTCCAACACTGCTCCTCACTGTCTGCCAGTCCAGCCATCTTCGTGTCATTCGCAAACTTGCTGATCACACCAGTTACTCCCTCTTCCAAATCATTTATATATATTACAAATAGCAGAGGTCCCAGTAGAGAGCCCTACGGAACACCACTAGTGACAGATCTCCAGCTAGAAAAGGACCCTTCCACTGCTACCCTCTGTCTCCTGTTACGAAGCCAGTTCTCAACCCATCTAGCCACCTGTCCTTGTATCCCATGAGCCTGAACCTTTTTCACCAACCTGCCACTTTGTCAAACGCCTTACTGAAATCCATATAGACGACATCCACGGTCTTTCCCTCATCAACCGTTTTTGTCACCTCCTCAAAAGCTCCACCAAATTTGTGAGGCACAACCTCCCTCTCACAAAACCATGCTGTCTATCACACCTTTCTGCCAGGGACAGAGCGGGTCTGGTCAGGGTGGATCACTGACTCAGGGACAAACCTGACCTGATCGGAGATGGACAGAATTTTATACTCCACATTCAGCAGTGAAATGGGTCACGAATTTCTCATTTCTTCCCTTTCCCCCTTCTGCTTGGAGATAAGGGTAAATATAGATTCAGAGATGATGCTTTTCCTCATGGATTCTGACATGTTCCCAACCAGGAGCATAGTCTGGTACAATTCCAGCAGCTCCAGGTCAAACCAGTCCCACAGAGCCCCGTACAATTCACCCATTAACTCATGACTTCCGGGAGATTTACTCTTCTCAAAGGACACACAAAACAACAGCAACACACTTTCAATTAATGGGTGGGAATAAGAAAGCTTTCCAATTGAATCTGGAGTCAGGTAGGGCTCCTCCCCACCCCACCCCCCCACCCCCTCCAACACTCCCTCTCTCTGTCTCTGTCTCTCTCTCTCTGTCTCTCTCTCTCACTCTCTCTGTGTCCTTGTCTCTGCCTCTCTATCTCTCTCTCTGTCTCTGTCTCTCTCTCTCTCTGTCTTTCACTGTGTCTCTCTGTCTGTCTCTGTTTATCTCTGTCTCTCACTGTGTCTCTCTCTCTCTCTCTCACCCTGTTTGTACAGAACCCTGTGCTGAGTATATCAGGAAGGGATTGGGTATTAGAGGTGTGTTGATCCCAGACAGCAGAGGTTCTCAGGTGAAAGTTTCCCTCTACATGAACGACATTACTGTTCAAACTGGCCCTGGGTGCCAGGGTAAGTCATGGTAAGAGTGAGACCATGTTCTTTGGGAACTGGGTGGACCCATCCCTTAGTCCCCTTTCCTGTCAGATCAGACAGTCTCAGGGTGCTGGGGATATGGTTCGGAGGAATCAGGGGGTGCATTAGGAGCTGGATGGAGCGAGTAGGTAGAATGAACCAAAAGCTGGGAATGTGGGAGTAACGCTTCCTGTCCATTCCAAGTAAAAACCTGGTGATCAGATGTGAGACATTCTGGGTGTTACTGTATGTGGTGCAGGTCTGGCCCATTCCTCACTCCTGCACTATGACAATCAGCTGAGACATTTTCCACTGTACCTGGAGACCAAAAATAAACCACGCTCGCAGGAACACAATGTATAAACCTTTAGGTGAAGGAGAAAACGAGCCCAACATCATCCCAATCCTGAGAGCCCCCTTTGTGTGTGTCTGCACCAAGCTGTGTGTAGATTCTGGGTACAGAAACACTCAGTATGAGTACGTACTGAGACAGTATCTGTCCCCCTGGGTTGTGAAGGATTGGTCTCACCCACACTGCCATCAAACACTCCAAGTAATTGGACCGCTGTACCCCCTGTCCCTGTGACTGAAACACCTCAAAGTCCAATTTGTTCAATATAGACAATCTTTAACTACTTTTACGCCATTTATACAGGCCATTGGAAAATATCTGTGATGTTGCTTTGGGTGTGTTGAAGTATCTCGGAGCGTAACATGATATATGTAAAGAACCTAAAGATTATCGCACTTTGGAATGTTTGTAATGTTCTTAAGATATTTTATGAATAATTATAATTTGCAAAAACAAACTTTTGATTGGTGGATTGAATATATTATGGAAATTAGAGTTTACAAATCTGATGGTTTCAATGTTCCATTTGGAAAAATAATCTGTTTTTCTATATTTAATTTGGTGTATAATTGTAGAGGAATTAATTAGCAAAAATGTAAATAACAGAATCGCTAAATGAGAGATGCAGCCCATGACCGTGATGTGTATCTGTGATATTGGCAGCTGAGTTTCTGTGTGTTTGTCAGTGAGATTATACTCTTAGGGATCATTTCTATAGAGTTTTCCCAGAGAAATGTGTTTCTAAAGTGTGTGGTTTCCCAATCCATGAGGAGGATTTCTAGTGTTCTCTTCTGAGCAGGAAGCTGGCACTGAGTGTTACTTTTAGTAACTGCTCAGTGTCATTGATGAGTGTTCCTTCTCTCTCTTATAGAGAGGTGGAGGAAGGGAGCACAGTCTGAGTGGATTGTCTATAAAGTTAATGAAAGTAAGAATTTGATTTTGGAATTGTGTGTATGGGATGTTACAGTGCAGAAAGAATTGTGTCTGTTCTCCTTCTGAAACATGTGTCCCTTTTAATTACATTTTCCCAAACCTTGCATACTGAGGTCTTTCAAATATTTATCTTAATTCTTAAGTGTATCAGGTTCAAATTTGATTGGATTTATTATTGTCCCATGTACTTGTGTACAGCGGAAAGTATTGTTTCTTGTGCATTATGCAGACAAAGCCTACTGTTCATAGAGAAGGAAACCAGAGAGTGCAGAATGTAGTGTTACAGTCATAGCGAGGATGTCAAGAAAGACCAACTTAGTGCAAGGTAGGTCCATTCAAAAGTCTGACAGCAGCAGGGAAGAAGCTGTTCTTGAGACGGTTGGTACGGGACCTCAGACTTTTATATCTTTTTCCCAAAGGATGAAGGTGGACGAAGGGGGTCACGGGGTCCTTAAATAGTATTATACAGTGAAGAATATTGTTTCCTGTGCATTATAGAGACAAAGCATACCGTTCATAGAAAGGAAAGGAGAGGTTACAGAATGTAGTGTTACAGTCACAACTAGCATGTAAAGAAAGATCAACTTAATACGAGGTAGGACCACTGTGTGTAACTTCAGACTTTTGTATCTTTTTGCCAACAGAATAAGGTGGAAGAGAGAATGTCCAGGGTGTATGCTGTCCTTGATTATGCTGGCTGCTTTTCTGAAGCAGTGGGAAGTGTTGACAGAATTAATGGGTGGGAGGCTGGTTTGCAGAATGGACCGAGCTACATTCACAACTCTTTGTAATTCCTTGTGGTTTTGGACAGAGCAGGAGCCCAGACCAAGTTGTGATACAACCAGAAAGGATGCTTTCTACAGTGCACCTGTAAAAGCTGGTGAGAGTCACAGCGGACATGGCAAATTTCCTTGGCCTCCTGAGAAAGTAGAGGCATTGGTGGGGTTTCTTAACCATAGCATCGGTGTGAAGCGACTGGATAGTGAAAATGTATTTCCTCTAATCCCTTGTACATTTCCTGCTACTTACCTTAAATCTATGCCCCCTGATTATTAATCTTGTTCACTAAAGGGAAAAGTTCCTTCCTGTCCACCCAATCTATGTCCCTCAGACTTTTGTACACAATCTTGTCAACCATAACCACTCAACCATAGCTTCCCAAACACAATAGCAGCATGGTGGCTCAGTGGTTAGCACTGATCAGAGTTTGATCCCACCACTGTTAACCAGGATTTCCATTCTGTGTACCCACTGGCACAGATAGACTGAAAATGTAGGCCAGAGTTCACATTTTCAGCATCCCCCAACAAAACTTTACAGACAAATCACTCAGACTGTGATGAGAAGGAACAGTCATCAATGACACTGAGCAGTTACTAAAAGTAACACTCAGGGCCAGCTTCCTGCTCAGAAGAGAACACTAGAAATCCTCCTCATGGATTGGGAGACCACACACTTTAGAAACACATTTCTCTAGGAAAACTCTATAGAAATGATCCCTAAGACTATAATCTCACTGACAAACACACAGAAACTCAGCTGCCAATACCACAGATACACATCTCGCTCACGGGCTGCATCTCTCATTTATCGATTCTGTTATTTACATTTTTGCTAATTAATTCCTCTACAATTATACACCAAATTAAATATAGAAAAACAGATTATTTTTCCAAATGGAACATTGAAACCATCAGATTTGTAAACTCTAATTTCCATAATACATTCAATCCACCAATCAAAAGTTAACAAATGTGTCACTCACAACACACAGACTGTATCATTGTCTAACTCTTCATAAAACACAGCAACTACCTCCCTGTCAGTGTGAATCAAACTGTAAACTTGGTGTTCTATATGACCCTGAAATGAGTTTCCCACCACATCTCTGGATCATCAGTAAGACAGCCTGTTCCCACCTCCGTAACACCTCCTCATTGTTTTACAGAAATAGACTTTATTCCTCAAATATCTGAAAAGACATCACAAACATTCAAAAATGGTCATACATTGAGTGCAATAATATTCAGGTTTTCTGCACAGATCATGTTGCACTCTGAGTGCTTCAAAACATTCAAAGGGACATAACAGATATTTCAAAATGGCCAATTAATGCCTTAGTTTATCTGCCACAGAAACACTCTTTCATGCCTTTATCACCTCTTGGTTATATTCAAACACATTCCAGGTTAGCCTCCCACTTTTACTTCTCTGTATTTTTCAGATCAGAGACTCAGCTGCCAATGTCTTCACTCACACCAGTGGGAGGGAAACATTGCTTCAGGAAAAAGGCTGGCACAGTAATTAGCACTGCTGCCTCACAACGCCACAGACCCAGGTTCAATTCCAGCCTTGGGTGACTGTGTGGAGTTTGCACATTCCCCCAGTGTCTCCGTGGGTTTTCTCCAGGGTGCTCCAGTAGGACAAAAGGAGGCCATTCAGCACATCAAGTCTGTACCAACTCTCTAACAGACCCCATACTAACCCTATACCATGGATAATCATTCTAACCCACACATCTTTGGACACTAAGGGACAATTTACCATGGTCTAGCCCCCTAACCTGCACATCTTTGGACACTAATGGACAATTTACCATCGTCTACCCCCTAACCTACACATCTTTGGACACTAATGGACAATTTACCATGGTCTACCCCCTAACCTGCACATCTTTGGACACTAATGGACAATTTACCATGGTCTACCCCCTAACCTGCACATCTTTGGACACTAATGGACAATTTACCATGGTCTATCCCTCTAACCTGCACATCTTTGGACACTAAGGGACAATTTACCATGGTCTATCCCCCTAACCTGCACATCTTTGGAAACTAATGGACAATTTACCATGGTCTATCCCTCTAACCTGCACATCTTTGGACACTAATGGACAATTTACCATGGTCTATCCCTCTAACCTGCACATCTTTGGACACTAAGGAACAATTTACCATGGTCTATCCCCCTAACCTGCACATCTTTGGACACTAAGGAACAATTTACCATGGTCTATCCCCCTAACCTGCACATCTTTGGACACTAAGGAACAATTTACCATGGTCTATCCCCCTAACCTACACATCTTTGGACACTAGTGGACAATTTACCATGGACTATCCCACTAACCTGCACATCTTTGGACACTAATGGACAATTTACCATGGTCTATCCCTCTAACCTGCACATCTTTGGACACTAAGGAACAATTTACCATGGTCTATCCCCCTAACCTGCACATCTTTGGACACTAAGGAACAATTTACCATGGTCTATCCCCCTAACCTGCACATCTTTGGACACTAAGGAACAATTTACCATGGTCTATCCCCCTAACCTACACATCTTTGGACACTAGTGGACAATTTACCATGGACTATCCCACTAACCTGCACATCTTTGGACACTAATGGACAATTTACCATGGTCTATCCCTCTAACCTTACACTCCTAATTGGCAGGGGACACTCCTAATTGACAGGGACACTCCTAATTGACAGGGGGTCACTCCTAATTGACAGGGGACACTCCTAATTGACAGGGGGCACTCCTAATTGACAGGGGTCACTCCTAATTGACAGGGGTACACTCCTAATTGACAGGGGTACACTCCTAATTGGCAGGGGGACACTCCTAATTGACAGGGGGTCACTCCTAATTGCCAGGGGGCACTCCTAATTGACAGGGGCCACTCCTAATTGACAGGGGGCCACTCCTAATTGACAGGGGGCACTCCTAATTGACAGGGGCCACTCCTAATTGACAGGGGGCCACTCCTAATTGACAGGGGGCCACTCCTAATTGACAGGGGGGACACTCCTAATTGACAGGGGGACACTCCTAAATGACAGGGGCCACTCCTAATTGACAGGGGGACGCTCCTAATTGACAGGCGACACTCCTAATTGACAGGGGGCCACTCCTAATTGACAGGGGGACGCTCCTAATTGACAGGGGGGACGCTCCTAATTGACAGGGGACGCTCCTAATTGACAGGGGGGACACTCCTTGTTGACAGGGGGACACTCCTAATTGACAGGGGGACACTCCTTGTTGACAGGGGGACGCTCCTAATTGACAGGGGGACGCTCCTAATTGACAGGGGGGACACTCCTTGTTGACAGGGGGACACTCCTAATTGACAGGGGGACACTCCTAATTGACAGGGGGATATTGGGCTTCCCACATCGCCTATCTGGTGTGTTGGGCTACTTTATATCATTCATCCATTCATTCATTTGTTTAATAAAGACACGCCTTAAAATGAGGACAATAAGTCTCTGTATTAGCTCACGTTTAACAATACACAGCATTGAAAGAATATCCCCCTCAACAACTTAGGTGTTGCGGAGTTGGGTGACATCACTGGCTTCAGGTGGCAGGATGAAACTCCGATCAGGGGTGAATTTATTTTAATATTGACCATCCCAATCAGATCAGAGAGTCACAGAGGTTTACAGCATGGAAACAGGCCCTTTGGCCTAACTTGTCCATGCTGACCATTTTTTAAGACCCGAAGCTAGCCCCAGTTGCCCGGATTTGGCCCATATCCCTCTCTACCCATCTTACCCATGTAACTGTCAAAATGTTTTTAAAAGACAAAACTTACCCACCTTAACTACTTCCTCTGGAAGCTTGTTCCAGGCACACGCCACCCTCTCTGTGAAGAAATAAACTGCCCCTCTGGACATTTTAAAGTAAGAGCACAGGAACAGCAGGGTGTGAAAAAGGCAAATGCTATTTTCACCTTGATAGCGAGGGGGTTTCAGAATAGGAAGAGGAATGTTTCACTGCAATTGTACAGGGTGTTGTCTTGGGTGTTCCAGCTTCTGGAGAGGTAAGTTCAGAACTTCCAATGGCTCTCTGACTCAGGTCGGTGATGGGGGGGTGGTGGGTAGGCGCTGGGGGAAGGGAGGCCCGATCATTTTCTGGTGGGGGGTGGGCGGGGGGGGGGGGGGGCAGATTGTTGTATTGTGGGTGGTGGGGGGGGTGGGGTGGGGGCGTCCTTAATAATGGACTCCAGAGAGTTCTCCAGCAGGGCAAAGGGAGATAGATCACTCTCTAGTTGGTTGGGGGTTGGGGGAGGAGGGAGGCCTGATTATTGCCTGGTGGGGGTAAGATGGGGGGGGGCGGGGCGGTGAGGGCAGGGAGGACCACTGCCACTCTGCGTGTGACCGATGAGGGGGAAGGTGGGCAGGGGATCACAATCAGTAGTGGGGGTGGGATAGGGGCAGGTGGCTAACCGGGACAGTTATGTTGTGTGGGGGGGGGGGGTGGGGTGATGTCTGCTGGGGCCCATCACTCCTGCTTTTCACTCCCAAGCCACTTTATCTGCTTTCTGTGGCCCGAGAGTTATTTGACAGGAGCACATTTTTCAATTTTGTTTTCTCACTGCACATGATATTTCAAAGCTCTGATTGTTTCAGTGTGATAAGCCCCCGCCCACAATTCAATCCACACTGGCATCTTTTTTTCCAGGTTTACTGCACCAGGGAACAGATTTCCAGGTCGGGTCTGAATTTCGCCCCGATTCAGCATTTAGAACAAAAAATGATAAAATCGGGACCATTGCCCGCAATCTCATGCACTTTACCTTTACATAGTCGACATCTATGAAGGATCTTGTTGAAAGCCTTCTGAAAGTCCACTTATACTCCTTGGCCCACCCTACTGGTCTCATCCTCAAAAATATCCAATACATTTATGAAGAATGATTTCCATGCTGTAAATCCATGCTAACTTTGTCTGATTTCACCACTGATTTGTAAATTCCGTGCTATGAAATCCTTGATAATGGATTCCAGAGACCTCTCCAGTAGTGACATTGTGCTCACTAGTCTATAACCCCCTGTTATTTTGTTCTCAGTGCTCACTCGATGAAGGAGAAACACTCTGAAAACCCATCCTACCAAATAAGCTGTTGGATTTTAACCTGGTGTTGTGAGACTCTTTTACAACGCCCACCTCAGTACGACACTCCACAGCATGGCTTCCACCGACATCGCAAACTGCCTCTTTAAGCACAGTTTACCTCTGTAATACCACTGTGTTCCATTGATTCCACCAGTTAGCTTTCATTCCTGATGGCTGACAGCAGCTCCACAAACAAATTATAGTCGGCTATAGTATTCGAGGGACGGATGGAGAGAACATTGTTGAGTGTATTCAGGGGGAATTTCTCATTCCGTATATGAATGGCCCAACTAGACAGGGGGCAAAACTTCACCTCCTCTTGGGAAATAATGGAGGACAGGTGACAGAGGTATCAGTGAGGGATCACTTTGGGATCAGTGGCCATAATTCCATTAGTTTTAAGATAGCTATGGAGAATGATAGGTCTGGCCCAAAAGATGAAATTCTAAATTGGGGAAAGGCCGATTTTAATGGTATCAGGCAGGAACTTTCAAAGAGATTTCCAGGTCTGTTGGGGGAGTCTGTGGAAAGGCAAAATGACATCTGAGAAATGGGAGGCTTTCAAAAGTGTGTTAACCAGGATTCAGGGGAAGCACATACCTCTTGGAGTGAAGGGCAAGGTGGTAGAAGTAGGGAACCCTGGATAACTCGGTACATTGGGGCTCTGGTCAAGGAGATGAAGGAGGCACATGGCAAGCATAGGTAACTGTGATCAAGTGAATTCCTTGAAGAATATAAGGGATGTAGGAGTAGAGTGAAGAGAGAAATCGGAGGGGGGGGGGTGCGGGGGGAACAAAAAGGAGACACGAGATTGTCTTGCAGATATGGCAAAGGAGAACCCAAAGAGCGTCTGCTAATGAAGGGCAAAAGAGTAAGTGGCAGGAGAGTAGGGCCTCTTAAGGATCAACGAGGTCATCTATGTGCGGATGGGTGAAATCCTAAATGAATAGTATTTACTGTTGAGACAAGCATGGATGTTAGGGAACTTGGGGTAAAAATAGTGATGTCTTGAGGAGTGTACATATTACAGAGAAGGAGCTGCTGGAAGTTATAAAACGCAACAAGGTAATAAATCCCGGGACCTGATGAAGTGTATCCCAGGACATTGTGGGAGGCGAGGGTGGGAAATTGTGGGCCCCCTAGCAGAGATATTTGAATTATTGATAGTCACAGATGTCGTGTGTCAAGGTTAGAGGGTGCGAAATGTTGTGCCTTTGTTTAAAAAGGGCTGCAGGGAAAAGCCAGGAAACTACAGGCTGGTGAGCCTCACTTCGTGGTGGTGAGCTGTTGGAAGGTATTTTGCGAGGCAGGATCTACAGGCATTCAGAGACACAAGGACTGATTAGGAACAGTCAGCATGGCTTTGGGAGTGGAAAATCATGTCTCACAAACTTGATTGAGTTTATTGAGGGGGTAACAAAAAGTTAGATGACGGCACTACAGTTGATGTTGCCAATATGAACTTTAGCAAAGCATTTGACAAGGTAACACATGAGAACGTGATTAAATCTCACGTGATCCACGGTGAGGTAGCTACAAGAATATAAAATTGGCTTGATAACAGGTGGTTGTATAGGGATTTTTTTTTCAAACTGGAGGCCTGTGACCAGCGGTGTGCCTCAGGGATCAGTGCCGGATTCACTGTTATTTGTCATTGATATTAACGACTTGTATGGAATATAGGAGGCACGGTTAGTATGTTTGCAATGACACAAGGATTGGTGGTATAGTGTACAATGAATGTTATCTTGGGTTGCGATGGGATCTTGATCAAATGGGCCAGTGAGCTGATGAATGACAGATAGAGTTTAATTTTGATCAATGCGAGGTGATGTATTTGTTTTTAGATTGAACCAGGGCAAGAATTACTCAGTTAATAGTAAGGCACTGGGGAGAGTTACAGAGTAAAGAAAGTTAGGGGTACAGGTTCATATCTCCTTGAAGGTGGAGGTGGACTGAATGGGAAAGGAGACATTCGGCATGCTTTGTTTCATTGGTCAGAACATTGAATACAGGTTGGGATATCTTGCTGAAGTTGTACAAGACATTGGTAAGGCCACACTTGGTATACTGTGTAAGTACTGGTCACTCTATTATAAAAAGGATATTATCAAACTAGAAGGAGAGCAGAAAAAAAATCTAGGATGCTGCTTGTCTGTTCCTGTGCCCCAGTGTCCCCCTCTCACACTCTCCTCAAGGTGCACCTTGTCTATCCTGGTGTATCAGTGTCTCTGCCCGGTGTCCTACTGCCCACCTCCCACACTTTCCTCAAGGTACTGCTTGTCTGTCCCAGTATCAGCCTCTCACACTCTCCTCAAGCTGCTGACTGTCTGCATCAGTGCCTCAGTATCCCCTCTCACACTCTCCTCAAGGAGCTGCCTGTCTGTCCTGGTGTCTCAATGTCCCCCGCGTACAGTCACTTCAAGTGCAGTCTGTCACGGTCACCTGCGTCCCCCTTTCCCATTCTCCTCAAGGTGATGATGGTCTGTCCCAGTGTCCCAATTTCTCCTCAAGGTGCTGGCTGCCTGTCCTGGTGTCCCAGCGTCCCCCTCACACTCTCCTCAAGGCGTGGTCTACCTGTCCCAGAGTCCCACTGTCCTCCTCCCACACTCTCCTCAACACACACATGCTTCTTTACAATGAAAAATGCTGAGAAAGTTTGACATGAAACCTCTTGATAAGATTGGACTGTAACGCTGAGAGTTAGTTCTATCTAATGACTCTCACTGAGATTGTACTGTAAGTAACACTGAGTGATTGATCTGTGTGCTGTTTCTTACAAGTTATTTCTGTAAATAAGTTATACATAACATCTGCAGTCTGACTTTAGTGGACTATATCAGTCCTGATTAAACCCACACCCTTGAGAACCATAAGAAAATAGAGTATTGGAGCAGAATTAGACAATTAGGCCCATTCAATTCTGGCTGGTAAGTTTCTCAAACTCATTTTCCTGCTTTTTTTCCCCCCAGCAACCCTTGATGCCTTTATCAGAGAAGAACCTATCTATATCTTTCTTAAATACACGCAATGACCTGGCCTCCAAACTATTTCAATGAGTCTTGAAATATTGAAAGTCTAACCTGCCATTATTTTCAACTTCCTATACCTAACTGACCCTCAAAAGCCCATCTAGGCTGTAAATTTTCTACTCTGGGTATAAAAAGTGTTGGATTGAAGGGGGTTAAGTGAAATTGTTTGTTTAGTGACTGTAATTGATGTGAGTCTCCGTGGGTCTGATTAGTGTGCCTGGAGGGACTTTCCTCTTCTATTAATAAGGGATTCCGTTTAACGGGTAGTCCTATTGAATCAGCGGAAGCTACAACCCTGATACTAACCGAGATTAGTGGCTGTGGAGGGAGAGGAAAGAGAGGAGAGATCAGAATCTGGAAGAAATGAATTGGAATCCTCCAACAATGGATCAGAACAGAGTCATTGACTTACAGAGGTTAATGGTGTCATAGAGACATAGAGGACTTCCCTCTGCTATTAATAAGGGATGCCGTTCAATGTGTTGTCCCACTGAGTCAGGGGGATCAACATCTCCAACACTAACAGAGATCAGCAACTGTGGAGAGAGAGGGAACGAGAGGAGAGATCAGAATCTGGGAAGAAAGAACATAGAACAACACAGCACACGAACAGGCCCGTTGGCCCTCCAATCCAGCAGCAATGGATTGGAATGTTCCAACAATGGATCAGAATCTGGGAACAATGGATTGGAATGTCCCAACAATGGATCAGAATCTGGGAACAATGGATTGGAATGTTTCAACCAAGGATCAGAATCTGGGAACAATGGATTGGAATGTTTCAACCAAGGATAAGAGTTTATTCCTGTGGATTTCTGGGCTTACTACAAATGATTTATGGATAACATTAGCTGATCGGATTGAATATCTACTGAAGATGATTCAATGTTTTTACTATCCCCTCCTGGCTATTATTGGTGTTCCGGGTAAGTACCTGGCAGGAATTGTACCGGCCCAACCACCACAGGAATCGGAGCAGGTGAGGGTCGGAGCACGGGAGGGTCTGTTGAACACAGGTGGGATTCTGCAGCTTCAGGAAGAGTGAGGCTGTGCCCAGTTCCTAATTGTAGAAAGGCTGTTTAACTGTATTGATTTTCTTGTTATTTACTGTACTCGGTTTGCTGCTCTTGTTGTTTCTGTTGAATTTCTGGATCCAGTTATTAATTCTTTCAGCCACTGACAATTGTCTCAGGACCTATGGGCTCGGATGCCTTCTGTATGGTGTGACTTTCTATAGATATGTTACATCAAACGCTGTTCCATCGTGGATAAAAGATTGATACAGAATCCTTTCTACACTCTCCTTATAACACTAGTTCACTACTAATCACCCTCTCAGTGACAAGGCCACAGAACCCATTTTATTGGTCATATGTGCACAGCAAGATCTCACAGAGAGAGAATATATTTTGTAAAGTTTCAAGTTTCTTCCTTCGTGTGAACATGAACAATGAACATGAGCAATGAAGTTACCGTTAAAGCCCTGAGGCACGACACTCCTGTGCCTGTTCATGTACACTGAGGGAAAATCTAGCCTGGCCAATGCAAGTAACCTGTATAACGTTCAGAGTGTGGGAGGAAACTGGAGCATTTGGAGGAAACCCAGGCAGGGAGAATGTGCAAACTCTGCACACACAGTACCCAAGCCTGAAATTAAATCAGGGCCCTGGTGCTGTGAGGCAACGAGGCTGCCCCCCTGTGCCCCCACCAACTCTCTTAGATTCACAGGAAAACAAACAAACAGACACATCCAAACACACTTATAAAATACACACATTTGCTGACAGAAGCAATCAGATTTAAGCACTTACTCCCATTCACACACATATTCAAGAACCAAACTTGCTGTAACACTCCAGAACAACGCACACTTAGGAATACACATACAGTGCTCCCTTCCTCTCTATCTCTCTCACACACACTCACAAACTCTCTATCTCTCTCACACACTCACAAACTCTCTGTCTCTGTCACACACACTCACAAACTCTCTGTCTCTGTCACACACACTCACAAACTCTCTGTCTCTGTCACACACACTCACAAACTCTCTGTCTCTGTCACACACACTCACAAACTCTCTATCTCTCTC
The DNA here is from genome assembly GCF_965287045.1 of Carcharhinus amblyrhynchos. NCBI lineage: Eukaryota > Metazoa > Chordata > Chondrichthyes > Carcharhiniformes > Carcharhinidae > Carcharhinus > Carcharhinus amblyrhynchos. The sequence goes on from NW_027650418.1 coordinate 31,562, forward strand.
ACACACACTCACAAACTCTCTATCTCTCTCACACACACTCACAAACACACACACAAATGGGGGGAGGATGAGTTTACAGATACTCTTTGCCCACTGATGGCAGGGTGAGAATTAAAACCTCATGACAGCCTCAAACTCAGGGGCACGCTCGATTTCTCACCTCTTGTGAGCTCACTGGCAACGAGTAAGCGGTGGATTCAGTCTCCCACCCATTTCTGGCAAGAGGCTGAATAAATTATTTAAATTTATTTTAAAACAAATTAAAATAAAATTGGTGAACCCAGGATGCAATTGTGGGGCACACTTACCTTTCCAGCCTCATCGGGAGAGGTTGTGTCGGGTGAGCAAACAACAGGCCCCCATGTACCAGGACAAGTCATGAGGATCTCACCAGAAGGCCACTGGGGACACCTGGAAAGGTCGCTGGCAAAGGTGGCACTGTCCACTGGAGAGGACTGGGGGTGGGGCCTGGAGGGGCGGGGCCTGGGGGTGGGGCCTGGAGGGGTGGGGCCTGGGGGTGGGGCCTGGAGGGGTGGGGCCTGGAGGGGTGGGACATGGAGGGGCGGGGCCTGAAGGGGCAGGACATGGAGGGGCGGGGCCTGGGGGTGGGGCCTGGAGGGGCGGGGCCTGGGGGTGGGGCCTGGAGGGGTGGGGCCTGGGGGTGGGGCCTGGAGGGGCGGGACATGGAGGGGCGGGGCCTGAAGGGGCGGGACATGGAGGGGCGGGGCCTGAAGGGGCGGGACATGGAGGGGCGGGGCCTGAAGGCAGCTTGGGGAGAAGGCCGTTCTGGGAGAGAGGACGGCCCAACGTTATTTTGCACAGGATTGGTGGTGGGGTAGGTGGGGTGGGGTAGGTGGGGTAGGGGGGCTGCCCTGCCCCTGCCCCTCTGCATGCCATCAGAGGAGTAGGGAGTACAGTCCCATTGCCAAATAGCACGTGATTTTTGAGGGCGTAGGGGGTCTGCCTTCCACCTTACACACGGTTTGTGGGGTAGGTTAGTCCCTGATGTCACTCTGAACATAGTTGCTGGAGGACTTAAAGGTCCTGTTGCCCCTCTGCACACGATCAGTGTGGTGAGGGGCCCTCACTGTCTCCCTGCATGGACAGTGGGGTAGGGAGGGGGTCTCACTGTCTCTCTGTATACACAGTGGGGTAGGGAGGGGGTCTCGCTGTCTCTCTGTATACACAGTGGGGTAGGGAGGGGGTCTCACTGTCTCTCTGTATACACAGTGGGGTAGGGAGGGGGGCTCGCTGTCTCTCTGTATACACAGTGGGGTAGGGAGGGGGTCTCGCTGTCTCTGTATACACAGTGGGGTAGGGAGGGGGTCTCGCTGCCTCTCTGTATACACAGTGGGGTAGGGAGGGGGTCTCGCTGCCTCTCTGTATACACAGTGGGGTAGGGAGGGGGTCTCGCTGCCTCTCTGTATACACAGTGGGGTAGGGAGGGGGTCTCGCTGCCTCTCTGTATACACAGTGGGGTAGGGAGGGGGTCTCACTGTCTCTCTGTATACACAGTGGGGTAGGGGGGGGTCTCGCTGCCTCTCTGTATACACAGTGGGATAGGGAGGGGGTCTCGCGGCCTCTCTGTATACACAGTGGGGTAGGGAGGGGGTCTCGCTGCCTCTCTGCATGGACAGTAGGGTAGGGAGGGGGGCTTGCTGCCTCGCTGCATCCATACCAGGATAGGGAGGGGTGACCTACAGTCACTCCACATGCAATTTGTATGGGGGAAGGGGTAAGTGATTGGTCCGGGTGGTGGGGGGGGTGGCACTGTATCCATTTGGGGTCGCCTCACGAAGAGTTGCTGCCTCCCCCAGACTATCTGAGGCAGCTGTTATGTTGAAGCTAGCTGCAGCAGCAGAGGGCTAACAAATGTCTCACAAACCAGGCAGCATCCTGGTGAATCTCCTCTCCACCATCTCCAGTACAATTCCATCATTCCTGTAGTGTGATGACAAGACCAACAGACAGTACTCTTAAGAACATAAGAAATAGGAGCAGGAGTAGGCCATCTAGCCCTTCGAGCCTGCCCCGCCATTCAATAAGATCATGGATGATCTGTCGTGGTTCAGTTCCACTTTCCCGCCCTCTCCCCATAACCCTCGCTTATCAAAAACCCATCAACCCGCGTCTTAAAAATATTTAGCGAGGCAGCCTCCACCACTTCAACGGGCAGAGAATTCCAGAGATTCACCACCCTTTGAGTGAAGAAGTTCCTCCTCAACTCCGTTCTAAACCGCCCCCCCCCCCCTTTATCTTGAGGCTGTGCCCCCTAGTCCTACTGTCCTTTCTGAGCGGGAAGAGCCTCTCCACCCCTATCCTATCCATCCCATTCATCATCTTATACGTCTCAATGAGATCTCCCCTCATTCCTCTAAACTCTAACGAGTACAAGCCTTGTTTATTCAGCCTCCCCTCATAGTTCAACCCCCTCAACTCCGGAATCAGCCTAGTAAACCTCCTCTGCACTCCCTCCAAGGCCAAAATATCTTTGCGCAGGTGCGGCGACCAAAACTGCACACACTACTCCAGCTGCGGCCTCCCCAATGCCCTATACAGCTGCAGCAAGACCTCCCTACTTTTATATTCAATCCCCCTCGCTATGAAGGCCAGCATCCCATTCGCCTTCCTGACCACCTGCTGCACCTGCAAGCTGGGTTTTTGCGACTCATGCACAAGGACCCCGAGGTCCCTCTGCACTGTTGCCTGCTGCAGTTTTTCGCCACGTAAGTAATAGTCCTTCCTACCATTATTCCTACCAAAGTGGACCACCTCGCACTTGCCAACATTAAATTCCATTTGCCAGTTCCTGGCCCATTCGCCCAGCCTATCTAGATCCTTCTGCAGAATCTCCACACCCTCCGCACAATTTGCCGTTCCACGAATCTTGGTGTCATCAGCAAATTTTGACACTCTACACTCGGTTCCCTCCTCCAGATCATCTATATAAATGGTAAATAGCTGAGGCCCCAGCACCAACCCCTGGGGCACCCCACTAGTCACCAACCGCCAATCCGAATAGCACCCGTTGACCCCCACTCTCTGCCTCCTATTTCACAACCAATCTTCTATCCACGCTAACACCCTACCCCCAACTCCATGCCCCCTGACCTTCTGCAATAACCTCCTGTGAGGTACCTTGTCAAACGCCTTCTGAAAATCAAGAAAGATCTTGGGTTCATGTCGCACTATCTGTAACCCCCGTGACTTGCCTGGGTTTGCAAAACCTCACTTACTGTACTGTCTGGAGACAATACACATCTCTTTAAACTGTGATCAGTGCTCCTACCACTCACATTGTCGGCCACTTCAGGTCTTGAACAGCAGGTTAGGTGTAAGGATTCGCATTTTAATCAGTAATCTCTAAACTGTCTGTGCTTTATATGCTCTGTCTGAGGCCAGAACTCTCCATTCACCTGACGAAGAGGCTGTCCCCTCGAAAGCTAGTGAGAATATTATCAAATAAATAGGTTGGACTAAAACCTGGTGTTGTCAGACTTTTTACTGTCCCATCTGCTATCACATTCTTGTCCCTATATGGAAGTTGTCAAAAGCTTTTATCATTCCCATGTAGACAACATCCATACACTTCCCTCATTGACTTACACAGTCGCCTCATCAATATATTCCAGCAGATTGTTTTACATGATCTCCCCCTGACAAAGCCATGCTGACTATTGTTCATAAATCCTTACCACTGAAGTGGAGATAAATTTTTTGCAAACATTTCTGTTCCACAGATATGGTGATGATGGGTGTGATTTTGGATGTCTCCAGGACACCTTATAGGATGGCAGCATGGCACAGTGATTAGCACTGCTGCCTCACAGCATCAGGGACACCGGTTCAATCCCCGGGATCCCAGCGAAGCTTTGTTTTTATTTTGAAAACAGTTCAATTCTCATGTATTGCCTGTTGGGATTTTTCCTCTTACAAGAACATGTAGTGTTTTTTTTTGCAAGGATCCACTTTGAGAAGGTCCAGTTTCTCACACCCCCCAGTGTCCACTTTGAGCCTTGTAAATTCATTCTGTAAATCACCAACCTCCATAAGGCCATTGGTAAGGCCAGGCACATTGTGCTAATGTTCCAATTTGAGATGTGTAAGACTGATCTGTTCAGATTTGATTTGGATTGATCTGATTTATGATATTAGTCTACAGTGAAAAGTACTGCTTCTTGAACGCTATACAGACAAAGCATACGTACATAGTGAAGGAGAGAGTTTTAAATGTAATATTGCAATCACAGCTAGGGTGTAGAAAAAGATCATCTTAACGCGATGGAGGTCCATTCAAACGTTTGATGGCAGCAGAGAAGAAGTTGGAGAAGAAGAAGATTTCTTTTGATCATCTCAGAAAGTAGAGGAGTTTGTCGGCTTTCTTAACTATAGTATCGGAAATGGGTGGAGGGGGTGCAGATCAAGGACATGTTGTTGATGAGCTGGACTCCTAAAGATTTGAAGCTCTTGCTCCTTCATCCCCACAGGCATTCTGGGTCACTGTTTGGCTGTAGTTTTTGTTTCACCGATCAGTGGATATCCAGACCATGCTCCAACATGGACAGGTCAAAGGCCAGCAAATGGATAATGTCCCTGGGGTTGCGTTCGCAGATGAATCTGTGTATCAGGGTCCACTGGCTCACTTGAACTCTTCCTTCAGAGGTCGGAGGTATTTTAGACCTGTAATTGAATTTTCAAGAGCAGTGTTAGTGACTGTGAAGCTGTGAGAGTGTATTTTTAGGAGTGTGGGGGTGACTGTAGAAGGGGGGAGGGGCAAGAGTGCTTGGAGCCTGCAGGAGGGGTCGCAGCTGCCCATCTCAAAGGGTTAGGGACTAGGGGTGAGGAGAGGTAGGTGAACTGTAGCGCGTATCAACTGTAGTGGATCCATGCAATCTGGGAGGCATTAATTGATTCATGCTCTAACTGATCTTTTGATGCATTTCGCAATATTGGATATCAGAGTCAAGACACAGTAGTCACTAAGGCAGTCTTCTTGGCTTTGCTTTGGAACCGGCTTTTGTTTGATTGTTTTCTTTCCTGGTGCATTGATTAGCAACCTTCCTGCTGAGAGAGGACTCACTGAGCTTCAGTTAGACAGCAGCTAATGCACTGGGTGCTATGAACAGTAACTATTCACCTGCAGCTTTCTCCCACTGTTGAAAGTAAAACCTGATACCTGTGTTCAGTGCCAATCGAGCGTGAGATTACTGTCTCTTCCTGTGATGTGCTAACGGTGGCCACGATGCTCTAATCTCCCCTCCAGGGTACAGTCCTGGGTAAATATAATAGACATTCTGATCTGCCGAGGCATCAGGGTCTCCCTCTGTGAGTATTGTCCAGAGGAGAGGGTGAACCAGCTCTGTTTGGTACCAGCTCTGCTGCAGGGGTGGTCAGTGAGCTGCCTGAGAGACAACAGGACCCCAGTCCAGATATACTCTCAGTGTTTGCTCCCTCAACTTTATTACCCTCCAAATCTCACACAAGGTAGAGAGGCTATTAGCCTGCAGCGGAGAGAGGATCAATGTTGTGGACTCCCTGGAAAACTTTTTAGGTTAGTGGGTCATTGTTGTTTTTTTTTAACTGGTCGGCGCAACATCGTGGGCCGAAGGGCCTGTTCTGCGCTGTAATGTTCTATGTTCTATGTTCTAACTCTCTCCCAAATGTATACCATTGCGTTGCTACCATTGAGCAGCATGGTGGCACAGCGGTTATCACTGCTGACTCAGGAACTGGGTTCAATTCCAGGCTTGGGTCACTGTCTGTGTAGAGTTTGGACCTTCTCTCCGTGTCTGCATGAGTCTCATCCAGATGTTCCACTTTACTATCACACTGCAAAAGACATGCCACTTTTTAAAAAGAGATTTAAATGACTGTTTTTTTGTGCGTACATTTTTTTAACCCTTTCTCAGTTTAAATGGTAACTTCCTCCCCTGAACCATGTCTCATTGTTTCCCTTTATTTCCATTCCTGACAGTGAACATAATCACAATTGTGACCCTGACGAGAAGAAACTGTGGACTGTCCAAATGTGTCACTCGTTACCTGGTGGCCATGTCAGTGGGGGATCTGCTGGTCGTTATCCTCGACCTGATATTGAGACACATTCCCATTGTTTATCCGCGACAGTTTCATTTCCTGCTATGGGTCCCCTTGTGTAACATCCACGCTGCCCTGCTTTATGCAGCCACTGACTGTTCTGTCTGGTTCACCGTCACTTTCACCTTTGATCGATTTGTGGCCATTTGCTGCCCCAAGCTGAAAAGTAAATATTGCAGTGAGAAAACGGCGACTGTGGTTCTGGGAACAGTGACGGCGCTGAGCTGTTTAAAGAACATTTTCTGGTATTTTATGTTATTAAGTGGATATCAGCTGGTGAACTACCCCTGGTTTTGTGGTTACAAATTGTATGTTGTGCAATATCCAGTCTGGGGAACAGTCGAGTTTCTCCACCACATTCTAACCCCATGTGTCCCATTCGTCCTGATTCTGCTGCTCAATGTTTTCACTGTCAGACACATTCTTGTGAGCAGCAGAGCCCGCAAGAGACTCCGGGCTCACCACAGTGGGAAAGATCCCAGAGACCCAGAGATGGAGAGTCGCAGGAAATCCATCATTTTATTGTTTGTTATTTCAGCGAATTTCATCCTCTTGTGGTCAATATTTATGGTTTATTCTATATGGAATCGGATGTCCTTTATGGGCTATATGTCAGTGTGGTTAGATTTGTTTGTGATGGAATTAGGCTTCATGCTGCAACTGACAAGTTGCTGCACAAATACCGCCATTTATGCTGCGACACAGACTCACTTCAGACAGCAGATCAAAAATCTGCTGAAATATCCCTTTACTGCAATTCTTCATTTCATTAAACCCTGAGAGGAAACTACAACCAATAGGAACCTAACTCTACCTATTGGACATTTAAACTGTAAATAACAAACAGCCTCATTGTGACAGAAAAAGTGACAGATAGGGATGGAGAGAGAGAGAGGGGGAGCAACGATAACAACAGCGAGATTGATAGAGAGATAGAGATTGACAGAGAGAGGAAAGGATACAAGGGCATGAAGAGTGACAGAATTTGAAAGAGTTTCAATAGATTCAGGGGGAAAAAAACAGAAAGACCGAGAGAAAGAGAGAGAGAGACAGAGAGAGAGACAGATGGAAAGGACAGTGACAGAGAGAGACTCCCAAAGAGAGAGAGAGGGGTAGAGGGTGTGGAAAAATGACGAGGGAGATGGAGAGGGAATGAAAAAGGGAGAGAGAGGAATACAGATGGGAGGATGTAATAAAAGAAGGAGAGGAAGACTAAGTGTGGAAAGGAGACAGAAAGGTAGGCAGAGGGAAATAGCAAGAACCAGAGAGAAACAGAGATACAGAGAGATATGGGAGCAAAAGGGAAAGAGTTAGACTGAGCGAGTATAATGGATGCAACAAGATCAAAAGACAGAGTGAAATAGAGAGAGGGAGAAAGACAGACAAATAAATGAAGGGGTGAGAGAGAGAGAGGGAGAGAGGGAGTTTGAACGGGAGGAGGAGAATGAGACTGGGGGGGGGAGGACAGATAGATGAAGAGGGTAGAGATAGGAAGACTGAGGGAGAGGTTGAGTGGCAGAAGGAGACAAAGAGAAACATAGAGAGAAGGCCAGAGAGAGAGAGATAGATAGAGAAAGAGACAGAGAGATAGAAAGAGACAGAGAGACTTATTTAATAACTTTAATGATAACCATCAGGTGGAGTTACGGGAATATGAGCTCCCTGATTGAGACAATCAATGCTGTCCAATCTGGGAGCCCTGTAGATGTATATAATATGGTGTGTCTTTGTTACCGGAACTCAGGGTGTGTACACTCAGGGTGTGGATGTGATGGATGTGTGGTTTTATCACTAGAATATTAATACAGAAATTCAGCTAATGTTCTGGACACTCGGGTTCCAATCCCATCACAGCAGGTGGTGGAATTTGAATAAATGTATCTGGAATTCAGAATCTGTTGGTGACTTTAAAACCATTGTCAATTCTCAGCAAAAAAACACATCTGGTTCACCAATGTCCCAGGGACGGAAATCTGTTGTCCTTATGTGGTCAGGACTGAATGTGACTCCAGAGACACAGCAATGTGGTTGACTCTTAATTGCCATCTGAACAAGTGTAATGAGGGATGGGCAATAAATGCTGGCCAGCCAGCGACACCCAACTCCCAAGAGTGAATAAAAAATACTTTGTGCTGGGAAATTTTAAACAAACGGTAAACGGTTTCTCACCGCTGGATAAATACCCAATCCCTTGGATTAAAGACCTAAACTCAAAGCTGGCAGGAGGATCCTTGGCTCCGATTCTGAACTTGTTCACATGAACTTACACTAACAGCTCGATGAGGATTCCCAGCGATATTCAACAATTCATACTCAGAGGAAGTTTAACATTTATAAAATGTCAAATGTAGGCTTACATTAACATTGCAATGAAGTTACTTTGAAAATGGCTGAGTTGTCACACTCTGATGCCTGTTCAGGTACACTGAGGGAGAATTTAGCAAGGCTAATGAACCTAACCAGCACGTCTTTCAGACTGTGAGAGGAAATGGGGGAAACCAGGGGAAACCCATGCAGACACGGTGAGAATGTGCAGACTCAGCACGCACATTGGCCTAAGCCACGGTTTGAACCCAGGTCTCTGAGGGAGCAGTGCTAAGCACTGTGATACCTCTTCTACCACGGCAGGCTGGGAAAAGATATTCCAGTTGTATCTGCAAGGCGGTGAAGCCCATAACATAGGCCCTTATCCAACTTTGGGCTTTATTAATGTCCGCCTACATTATTGATTGGAACACCCTCCAGGAGATCGAGTCACTGAGGCAGATGCTTTGAGTTGGCGATGATTAACAGACACTTGTCGTATCCCCAATGGAACAGAAGGTATGAATCATGAACTTTTTCAAAACTCTCTCAATGGCAGCCAATAATATTCAGATGTGGACACAATATTACCCATTCCTGAATGAATTGAAGCAACTCACGCTGATGGGAGGAACCAAAAGGCCGTTATAGCCTGAATTACACCCATATTGGAGAGGCAGAGAGCAGCTGACTGGGGAAGAGGACACACTCCTATGGGGTTCAGGAGTGTCATCCTGAGCCAGCTTCACCATCCCATCCTGGCTGAACTTTACCATGGCCACTCAGGAGTGGCAAACTGAAGATCATCCAAATTGCCCTGTCTGGTGGCCAGGTATAGATAAGGAAATTTGCTGGTGGGTCAGTGTTGGGAATATGAACAAGGGCACAACTATTACCAGTCACTGCTCTTCACGCTTGGGAATGGCCAGGATGGCCGTAGATGTGGCTACACATGGACCGTGCTGGACCGTTCATGGGGCCCATGTTCCTGATAATGGTAGATGCTGATACAAAATGGATGGCCATTCACAGGGTGAGTGAATCAAACACAAGGACAACAGTGGAGAAACTTCATGCCTCTTTCTTCACACCCGGGATCCTACAGGTGTTGGTTTCTGAAAATGGACCTATCATTATCCAGGAATTTGTATATTACATGAAGTCAAACAGAATTTGACACGTTACAACAGTGTCATATTACCCAGCATCCAACAGCTTGGCAGAAAGAGAGGTCCAAACAGTAAAAGCAGGTACAAAAAACCAGCCCACAGCCTCCTCGGACACCAAACCATCCAGATTCATCTTCAGTTACAGGACAATGCCTTCCCTCTATCCCTTCACCAACCAGAGCAGCCCCAGCGGAGTTGCTTTTGGGAAGGTGACTCTGCTCTACTTTGAATCTGATCTTCCTGGGAGGCCGGTGAGGCATTGAGATGCCCAGCTTTGATCCCACCAGCCTGGAGAGGCATTTAAAGGCAGTTGCTAGGTTATCCGGAGAGGATCATGGCAATGGGTTTGTGTGGTTATGAGGCACGTTTGGGTCCAGAACAGGACCAGTTTCCAACCAAGTCCACTTGGGAGATACCATCCTATGGGAATGCTTCATTCATCTACAAGCCATGAAGCCGTGCCGGAAAAATCAATTCCCAGCACACCGGGAGATTCGGGAATAATTCCAGGCACTCCAGTACTCCTCTGCCAGTGGGAAGCTCAGAGCCTGAAATGGACACAGCAAACTTGGCCATCTCAACACCCGATACGGGGAACTTGGGCCACAAGGTTCATGGTGGAAAAGGTGAGCTGCAGCTCTGTTGAACCTCACCCAGTTCCCAGGCTAAGCAGGAGGAAGCAGATCAGCATTGAACTCCAAAAAACTCTTCCAAGGCAGTCAGCCCTCTGTGATTACTCAGACCTCGAGGGGGAGGGGGGGGGCAACAACTTCAATCAGGTTCATGAGTTGGATATACACAAATATAAATTACCGAATCTGCTCACTCAGAGAGCTCCACAGAGTACAAGCTGCAGAGAGTGAAACACTGAGAGTTGGAGTAAGTGTGGGAGTTTAGGGAAAGAGTTGGAGATGTATTACTATGTCCTGTGTCCCTGAGTACCTGGTCCCTCACTGCCAGGTCCAGTGTGGGCCACACATTACAAACACACATTACAGTTCAGGAAGTGATGTGGGATCAACAGAAGCAGCTGATTGGTGAGTAAGTCCTTGAAAGGAAGACTGTGGGAATTTTCTGAGTAACGCCTGCTGATGTGATAGCAGCAGGAAGGATTCACAATGTTGGCAATCCAGGTTCAAATCCCGACACGGCAGCTGGTGGAATTCAAATTGAATAAAAATTGCCTGGAATTAAAAATCCACTGATGACCATAAAACCATATCTGATTGCCGGAAGAACCTCTTTGTTCACTGAAGAAGAGAATGGGTTAATGAACTTGGTAATGCTTAAAGATTTGTGCAAAACTTGTCTCTGTACCCCAGTATGCCAATTAACTTGTTTGTGCGAGATTGTAGCCTTGTGTGCTGGCTAAACAAACCACAGGTATGGAGATGCGATAATGGCTAATCACACTAGAGGAATAGAATAGAGACAGTGGGGACCTTGAGACGGCTATGATTACAACGGACTACACACAGGACAAAAACACTGAGACAGCAATAACCGCATGATGGCGAACTGCTGGCATAACAATGGGCAGGAACCGGGATCTATAAAACAGTTACTCTTTTACCTTTGGGGAGAGGTCTGGTGATCCACTTTTAGAACTGACATTCTCCCAGAAGCTTTTGTAATAAACCTGCTGTATATTGACTCACAACTAGACTCAGAGTTATTATTTACTAGTAACAAATTTGTGCTGAAGCCCAGGATCTGTTTATGGGTCCAGTTGAACGGACACAACCGGAGCTCTGGAATATAACACCAAACTTAATAGGGTGGGTGAAACTACAGTAGGTGGTCAGCTGTGATGAGAGAGTGTGTGAGTGAAAGGGGTCTGAACTGAACACATACGGACACGGAGGTATCTGTCTCTAACACCCAGCCTTAGACCGGTTGTTAAGAGGGGTACCCCCCACCCCCCCACCCCACCCCGCTCCCTCCACCTGAAGGTCAGGATTTTGAAGTGGGTTTGGGGACTGGAGAAAGATGTCTGGGGTGCGATGTTCAGACGTGAGTGAGAAAAAGACTGTCTGAGTGATCGCCGGGGTAGAGGAACCACCGTTGGTTTAAGTGGTGGTATAGAGGGATCTGATCACCCCCGACAGGTATCACCGGACACTGGTAAGAGCGACCTCGGAGGGGGAGAGTGAGAAGGAAGAATAGAAGACTCCAGTATTAACTTATCTGTATTATGGAGGGATCACAAGGACAGTGGGGAACCCCGGGATCACTGATAAATGAGTGTATGACTGAGAGGAACAAACTCATTAAACAGATCAGAAATGGGTGGGGGGGGGGGGAGGTAAGATTCGCCCCACCTGCTAGACCAACAACGGAAGTGGTTGGAAAAGGAAAAAAAAGACAGAATTAAGTAAACTGGAGTTCTCTTAGTTCAACAATTTGCCACAACTTTTGAGAGAGTCTCAAATGAGACTGGAGAGGGGTTTGAGGAGATGAGCACAGCCATTTCCAAGGTATCAGCAGAGGTCGTAGCTATTTGTACTGTTGTGCTACAGAACTGACTGACACTCGATTATGTGCAGCTTCCCAAGGAGGGACATGCACTATACTTGGCTTTGAATGTTGTACGTATGTTCCAGGTGCTTTGGGCAACTTGGTGGATCACATTAAACACATAGTGAAAACAATACAGGATGAGGGGAACCAATATCACAATTATAAACCTCCAGTCTGGCTGGGGCCATGGTTCGGGTCCTGGGGTTCATACCTGATGCATGGATCGATTGTATTAATTGTACTTGTTATTGCTTGCTGTGTTTGTATGGCATTATTAAAAGAGTAACAGCCCAGGTTATACCGGGCACAAGTGTACAGGCAGACGGGGAAGACCTCCTGACAAAGCAGCTGGACCCATATGCTGGTAACATTTGGTTGTAAATTGGTCATGGGGCCGTGATTTGGTGTGGCCCTGACCAAAAGAGGGGAATGAAGAAGAGAACAGGTTAGTGAACTTTGTAATACTTAAAGATTTGTACAGAGCATTGCAAGAATTATTTTTGCACCCCTGTAATCTTGTATGCCAGTTAACTTGTTGTGCGAGTTTTTAGCCTTGTTTGCTGGTAAAACAAACTGCAGGTGTCAAGATTCAATAATGGCTAATCACTTTAGAGGAACAGAAGAGAGACAGTCATGACCTTGAGACAGCGATGATTACAATGGACGACGCAAAGACGCAACCACTGAGGCAGGAATGACCACACGATGGTGAAACATGTCAGACAGCCTGGAGAACTATGGATGTAACAAGGTACGGGAACCGGAGTGTATAAAACATTTACTCTGACTTGCGTTTGGGGAGAGGCCTGGTGATCCACTTTAAGGACCGGCCTTCTCCCAAAAGCTTTTCTAATAAACCTGCTGTACTTTGACTCACCACTTTGTCTCAGAGGTATTATTTATTGACAACATTCACTAATGTCCTTTAGGGAAGGAAATCTGTTGGGGGATGGGGATCAAAGCAAAGATGAATTAACTGAAGTGGAACTGGAGAGCAGGGCCAGAAAGACTCAGAGAAAGAGCAGGCACAGTGTGGCTACTAATCAAAGAGGGTCTGGTGGACTGAAGTGCTTTTGTTTCAGTGCAGGAAGTATAAGGCAGATGAACTTGGAATTTGGATTCATTATTGCCATTACAGAGGCTTGGTTTAGGGAAGGAGAGGAATACTAGCTTAACGTACAAGGATACAGATGTTTCAGGCAAGATAGAGGAGGATATAAAATGGGTGGGGTATTTTCACTCCTGGTTAAAGAGAATATCACAGCTGTACTGTGGGAGGGCTGTACCTATTGTACATCGGAGGACTCATACAGCAAGGCAATATTTGTGAAGCTCAGGAATAAAAAAAACATGTAGTCACAGTATTCAGGGTTTACTATTGGCTGCCCAACAGCCAGTGGTAGATAGAGGAACAGATATGAAGGCAGATTTTCACAAGGTATAAAAGTAACAGGTTTATTTTAATGCAAGATTTTATATTCCCCAAAATTGACTGGGACTCACTTGTGTTCAGTCCTTGGATGGGCCAGTGTTTGTAAGGAGAATCCAGGAGGGCTTCTTGAAACATTATCCAGATAGTCCAACTAGGGAAGGGCTGTACTGGACCTGGGATTGGGGAATCAGCCTGGCCTGGCAGGTGACATTTCAGTAGGGGAGCAGTTCAGGAACAGTGATCAGAATTCAGTAAAGTTCAAAGGACTGATGGATGAAGACAAGTATAGTCCTCAAGTGAAAGTACTAAATTGGGGGAAAGCTAATCAGAGAAAGTTCTGTCAGGAACTGAAGAATGTAGATTGGGGGCAGATTTTTGAGGGCAAATTCACAACATAAAAACATAAGAACATAAGAAATAGGAGCAGGAGTAGGCCATCTAGCCCTTCGAGCCTGCCCCGCCATTCAATAAGATCATGGCTGATCTGTCGTGGCTCAGTTCCACATTCCCGCCCTCTCCCCATAACCCTTAATCCCCTCTCTTATCAAAAACCCATCAACTCGCGTCTTAAAAATATTTAGTGAGGCAGCCTCCACCACTTCAACGGGCAGAGAATTCCAGAGATTCACCACCCTTTGAGTGAAGAAGTTCCTCCTCAACTCCGTTCTAAACCGCCCCCCCCCCTTTATCCTGAGGCTGTGCCCTCTAGTCCTACTGTCCTTTCTGAGCGGGAAGAGTCTCTCCACCTCTATCCTATCCATCCCATTCATCACCTTATATGCCTCAATGAGATCTCCCCTCATTCTTCTAAACTCTAACGAGTACAAGCCTAGTTTATTCAGCCTCTCCTCATAGCTCAACCCCCTCAACTCCGGCATCAGCCTAGTAAACCTCCTCTGCACTCCCTCCAAGGCCAAAATATCCTTGCGTAAGTGCAGCGCCCAAAACTGCACACAGTACTCCAGCTGCGGCCTCACCAATGCCCTATACAGCCGCAGCAAGACCTCCCTACTTTTATATTCAATCCCCCTCGCTATGAAGGCCAGCATCCCATTCGCCTTCCTGACCACCTGCTGCACCTGTAGGCTGGGTTTTTGCGACTCATGCACAAGGACCCCCAGGTCCCTCTGCACCGTAGCATGCTGCAGTTTTTCGCCACGTAAGTAATAGTCCTTCCTACCATTATTCCTACCAAAGTGGACCACCTCACACTTGCCAACATTAAATTCCATTTGTCAGTTCCTGGTCCATTCGCCCAGCCTATCTAGATCCTTCTACAGACTCTCCACACCCTCCGCGCAATTTGCCGTTCCACCAATCTTGGTGTCATCAGCAAATTTCGACACCCTACACTCGGTTCCCTCCTCCAGATCATCTATATAAATGGTAAATAGCTGAGGCCCCAGCACCGACCCCTGGGGCACTCCACTAGTCACCATCCACCAATCCGAATAGCACCCATTGACCCCCACTCTCTGCCTCCTATTTCACAACCAATCCTCTATCCACGCTAACACCCTACCCCCAACTCCATGCCCCCTGACCTTCTGCAATAACCTCTTGTGAGGTACCTTGTCAAACGCCTTCTGAAAATCCAGAAAGACCACATCCACCGGCTCTCCTCTATCCACCGCCCTAGACACATCCTCATAGAACTCCAGTAAATTTGTCAGACACGACTTCCCCTTAACGAAACCGTGCTGCGTCTGCTCTATCAAGCAATTCCCCTCAAATAGGTTGTCAAATAGGAGGCAGAGAGTGGGGGTCAATGGGTGCTATTCGGATTGGTGGATGGTGACTAGTGGAGTGCCTCAGGGGTCGGTGCTGGGGCCTCAGCTATTTACCATTTATATAGATGATCTGGAGGAGGGAACCGAGTGTAGAGTGTCGAAATTTGCTGATGACACCAAGATTGGAGGAAAGGCAAATTGTGCGGAGGGTGTGGAGAGTCTGCAGAAGGATCTAGATAGGCTGGGCAAATGGGCCAGGAATTGGCAAATGGAATTTAATGTTGGCAAGTGTGAGGTGGTCCACTTTGGTAGGAATAATGGTAGGAAGGACTATTACTTACGGGGCGAAAAACTGCAGCAGGCGACAGTGCAGAGGGACCTCGGGGTCCTTGTGCATGAGTCGCAGAAACCCAGCTTGCAGGTGCAGCAGGTGGTCAGGAAGGCGAATGGGATGCTGGCCTTCATCGCGAGGGGGATTGAATATAAAAGTAGGGAGGTCTTGCTGCAGCTGTATAGGGCATTGGTGAGGCCGCAGCTGGAGTACGGTGTGCAGTTTTGGGCGCCGTACTTACGCAAGGATATTTTGGCCTTGGAGGGAGTGCAGAGGAGGTTTACTAGGCTGATGCCGGAGTTGAGGGGGTTGAGCTATGAGGAGAGGCTGAATAAACTAGGCTTGTACTCGTTAGAGTTTAGAAGAATGAGGGGAGATCTCATTGAGACGTATAAGATGATGAATGGGATGGATAGGATAGAGGTGGAGAGACTCTTCCCGCTCAGAAAGGACAGTAGGACTAGGGGGCACAGCCTCAAGATAAAGGGGGGGGCGGTTTAGAACGGAGTTGAGGAGGAACTTCTTCACTCAAAGGGTGGTGAATCTCTGGAATTCTCTGCCCGTTGAAGTGGTGGAGGCTACCTCGCTAAATATTTTTAAGACGCGGGTTGATGTGTTCTTGATAAGAGAGGGGATTAAGGGTTATGGGGAGAGGGCGGGAAAGTGGAACTGAGACACGACAGATCAGCCATGATCTTATTGAATGGCGGGGCAGGCTCGAAGGGCTAGATGGCCTACTCCTGCTCTTATTTCTTATGTTCTTATGTTCTCAAGATGCCTCGCTATTTCCTCCTTGATGACGGATTCTAACATTTTACCTACAACAGACGTTAAACTAACCGGCCTATAATCCCCTGCCTTTTGCCTGGCACCCTTCATAAACAACGGCGTAACATTAGCCGTTTTCCAATCTTCCGGCACTTCCCCAGAATCCAGCAACGTTTGGAAGATAACCACCGAGGCATCCACTATCACCTCCGCCATTTCTTTCAGAACCCTCGGATGCATTCCATCCGGTCCTGGGGACTTGTCCACAATCAGCCCCTCCAGTCTG
Source organism: Carcharhinus amblyrhynchos (assembly GCF_965287045.1). Taxonomy (NCBI): domain Eukaryota; kingdom Metazoa; phylum Chordata; class Chondrichthyes; order Carcharhiniformes; family Carcharhinidae; genus Carcharhinus; species Carcharhinus amblyrhynchos. Next base: position 48,198 of record NW_027650418.1, read on the forward strand.
TCGAGCACCGCCTCTCTAGTAACAGTAATGTCATTAAGACCCTCCAGTCCTACCACTTTGCCATCGCTAACACCCGGCAAATTATTCACGTCCTCCTCCATGAAGACTGAAACAAAAAAGTTATTCAAGGCCTCCGCCATATCCCCATCCCCTACCACTAAGTCCCCCCGCTCATTCTCTAAGGGTCCAACGTTCACCCTAGCCAGCCTCTTCCTTTTTATATATTTATAAAAACTCTTGCTATCCTTTTTTATATTAAGCGCTAGCCCAGCTTCATAGTTTCTCCTACCCTTCTTTATCAACTTCTTTGTCAATCTTTGTTGACTTTTAAACCTCTCCCAATCCTCTTCTCGCCCACTACTCTTAGCTACTCTAAACGCCTCCGCTTTTAATTTAACACTTTCCTTCACCTCCTTCATTATCCACGGCTTATTACCTCTCCTCCTACGGTCCTTTTTAACCATCGGAATAAATTTCTGCTGAGCACCAAGAAAGATCTCCTTAAAGATCCTCCACTGCTCCTCAGCAGACCCTCCCTCCAACGCGCTCCCCCAGTCAACATTCGCCAATTCTTCTCTCATCCTACCGTACTCCCCTCTATTCAAACAAAGGACGCGTGTCCGGGAACCCACTTTCTCCTCCTCCATCTGCACCAGAAACTCCACCATACAATGATCACTCTCTCCAAGAGGATCCTTCACCACAAGGTCCCTAATTCTACCCGCTTCATTACATAGCACCAGATCCAAGATAGCTCGCTCCCTCGTCGGCTCCAACACACACTGTTCCAGGAAACTATCCCGGCAGCATTCCAAGAACTCCTCCTCGAGCCCACTGCGTCCAACATGGGTCGACCAATCAATATGCAGATTGAAATCCCCCATAACTACGGCCGTCCCATTCCTGCACGCCGCAATTATTTGCGCGTTAACAGCCCGCCCCACCTCCAGATCATTATTCGGGGGCCTATAGACGACACCCACCAGCGTCTTCCTCCCTTTGCTGTTCCTAATCTCCACCCACAACAATTCCACTTTCTGCTCTTTGGTTCCTATATCATCCCTTGCTACCACCTTGATGCTATCCTTAATCAGCAGAGCTACGCCCCCCTCTTTTTCCTCCCGCCTATCCTTCCTAAACACTTGATAGCCCTGTACATTCAGCTCCCAGTCCCTGTCACCTTGCAGCCACGTCTCTGTAACGGCCACCAGATCATATCCATTTGTGTTGATCTGCGCCACCAGCTCATCCACTTTATTCCGAATGCTTCGTGCATTTAGATAAAGTACCTTCATCCCAGCCTTCACCTGGACCCTATTTGCCAGAACGCCACCAACCATACTCACGCCCCCTACTCCCTTTATTATTGGGACATCCTCGGCCTCTTCCCTTACCTGTACCCTCTCCTTAACTTTAGACCCCGTAATGTCACCTACCCTCGCACCCTCCCCCCCCCAATTAGTTTAAAGCCCTGTCTACAGTCCTCTTTACTCGATTCGCCAGCACTCTGGTCCCAGCACGGTTCAGACCAACCCCATCCCGCCCGAACAGGTCCCACCTACCCCAATACTGGTGCCAATGCCCCATAAATTCAAACCCATTCCTCCCACACCAATCCCTGAGCCACCCATTCACTTCCTTAATCCTATCAACCCTACGCCCGTCTGCACTCGGTTCAGGCAGTAGCCCAGAGATAACCACCTTGTCAGTTCTACTTTTTAATTCCATTCCCAGCTTTTCAAACTCCCTCCCCAGATCCTCAGTTTGCATTTTGCCTACGTCGTTGGCACCCACATGAACCACAACGACCGGATTCTCACCCTCCCACTCCAGGTTCCTCTGCAGTCCAGATGTGACATCCCGTACCCGAGCACCAGGCAGACAACACACCCTTCTGTGCACTTTGTCATTGTGACAAAGGACAGTGTCAATACCCTTCACCCCACTATCCCCAATCACTACTACGTTCCTTTTCCCCTTCTCCTTGCCTATGTCCTGCTGCATCACTGTACCGTGTGCAGTTTGCTCACTGACCACACCTCCCTCGTTCTCGTCCAGACTGGAAGCAAGAACCTCAAACCTGTAATGCAGATTGAGAGGCTGAGGCATCCGCTCCCCACCCTCCTTCCTCCAGTCCCCACCCTCCTTCCTCCTCCCAGCAGCCCCCTCTTGTCCCCGACCCTTAGAGTTAGCCAGTCTAGTGGGGGTGAATGTCTCTTGCACCCCATTGACAATGGCACCCTCTCTCCCCCTGATGAGCCTCAGTGTCTGTAGCTCAGAGGCCAGCTCATCTACCCTGAGCTGGAGCTCCTCCAGCAACCTGCACTTACTGCAGACATGGTCACTGTGAAGGACCCTGGGGTCCACCAGCTCCCACATCATACAGAAACAACACATCACATGCCCCTCCATTATTCCCTGCAGTAATATTGAAAATTTCCACACGAACTCACCTGGCCCTTTCTGTCCCCCGGCCCTTTTGATATTAAGCCCTAGTAGCTCACTCTGCTTCCCCCTCACTCCGCTGCCCACTCCGACGCTGCCCGCTGTCTACACCAGGCCTCCTTTTAAACCTGGCGCTGTTTTAAAGCTTGCTGGGCCACAACTCCCTTCTATCCACTCCCTCAGAATTCTTAAAGCGGTAAATACAAAAAGCCCGCAAAAATGCTTTTAAATAATTTAAACAGTTCTACAAGGTAAGTTCTTACTACGAAAGTGCTTTAAATTTATTTAAACAGGTTTTTAACAGGTGATTTCTTATCTGTCTCTCTGCTCCTTCACTCATCTGCTCCAGCAAACAATCCGTGAGCTTGCTGTACAGTGAAGTGCTGAGGTCCTTCTCCTTGATGGAAACGTGTGTGTCCAAGGATGCAACTGATTCCAGAGAATGAACCATGCTGAGTATGATGATGGGATGGAACTTGTTCATATAGTTGCTTCAGTGATTGTTTACCATGAGTCCAATGGAAGAAAATGGCATTGATGTATCTAGTTATAACATCACTTGAAGAGTATAGAAACACAGAGGGACCTAGGTGTGCAAGTCCTCAAATCCTTGAAGGTGACAGCTCAGGTGGAGAAGGTGGTGAAGAAGGCATATGGTATGCTTGCCTTTATAGGACGTGGTACAGAGCATAAAAGCTGGAGTCTGATGTTGCAGCTGTATAGAACGTTGGTTAGGCCACATTAAGAGAACTGTGTCCAGTTCTGGTTGCCACACTACCAGAAGGACGTGGAGGCTTTGGAGAGAGTGCAGAGGAGGTTTACCAGGATGCTGCCTGGTATGGAGGGTCTTAGCTATGAGGAGAGATTGGGCAGATTGGGATTGTTATCCCTGGAAAGACGGAGAATGAGGGGAGACCTAATAGAGGTGTATAAAATTATGAAGGGTATCGATAGAGTGAACAGTGGGAAGCTTTTTCCCAGGTTGGAGGTGACGATCACGAGGGGTCACGGGCTCAAGGTGAGAGAGGCGAGATTTAACTCCGATATCAGAGGGACATTTTTTTACACAGAGGGAGGTCAGGGCCTGGAATGCGCTGCCAAGTAGGGTGGTGGAGGCAGACACGCTGGCATCGTTTAAGACTTACCCGGATAGTCACATGAGCAGCCTGGGAATGGAGGGATACAAACGAATGGTCTTGTTGGACCAATGAGCGGCGCAGGCTTGGAGGGCCGAAGGGCCTGTTTCCTGTGCTGTACTGTTCTTTGTTCTTTGTCTGTTCGTTGTCCTATGCGGTGAAGAAGTCTTGTTCAAACCTGTGCATCTTGGCATATTGAGGTGTGAATTTGGTCCTCATGGCATTTCCATACCTCTGGATGAAGAACTGGTTGTTGAAGGTGAAGGTGTTGTGGTCCAGGATGAAGCGGATGAGTTACAGATTTCCATCTGGAGATTGGCAGTTCTCAGTGTTGAATACTGAGGCAGTTGCAGCAATGTGGTCGTCATGGGGGAAATTTGGTGTAGAGTGCCGAGACATCCATTTTAATGAGGTGTGTCCCTGGTTCAACTGCTGCATGTGTGCTCAGTAACTGTAGGAGTTCCATAGTGTGGGACAGAAGCTGGGGTTCTTTGTACAATGGATTTCGGGATGCCCTCGACATAGCCAGAGAGATTCTCGCAAAGTGTCCCATTGTCCAATATGATGTGACGGTCAGGTGTGCTGGCCTTGTGTATCTTCGGGAGGCAGTAGAGACCTCCAATGCGGGGAGTATGTGGGATGAGAGCGTGGAGGGAGCTCTGAAGGTCCGAATCAATCATCTTGATCAGGGTGTTGAGTTGACAGGTGTGTTCTTTGGTCGGATCTGCGGGTAACTGTAATGTTTCTCATTGTTCAGTTGGGGGTACAGTTCTTTACAGTAATCCGTTCTGTTCAGTATGACAGTGACCCCTCCTTTGTCTGTTGGTTTGATGACAATGTTGTGGTTGGTCTTGAGAATGTGGATGGCGTTGCGTTGTACGTGGGTGACGTTCGGGGTTGTCTTGTGAACGTAACTGATGAATCTGACATTGATGCACCTCCTGACAGGCTTGGGCAGTGGAGTGGAGGGCAGCGGCCTTCCAGAAGCGTCTAATTCGAATCTTCCCTCTTTGGTTGGTGTACCGTGGATCTCTGTGACGGCTGTTCCGGTTTATTGGCTGTCTCATTGTGTTCGCTATTGGCCTCTTGGGGTTTGTGGAAGAATCCCACAGCCTCATTCACCTGATAACAACATTGTTGCGGCTGTGAGCTGTGGTGGGGAGGGAGGGGGCGGGAGGTGGGAGTGTGATTCCGGGGGGGGGGGGCGGTTTTGGAGGGAGGGGTGAGGAGTTGAGGGGTTGCACGAGGAGGGCACGAGGGGTTGTGGAAATGAGGGATTGCAGTGGATGAGGCGTTGCAGGTGCCAAAGGGTTTGGGGGTTGTAGGTGGTCAGGGCTTCTGTGGGGTGGGGGAAATGAGGGGATGAGGGGTTGTGGAGAAAAGGGGAGGGGGGAGGGGACGAGGGGACGAGGGGTGGCGGGAGCCCGGGATGAAAAGCTGTGGGGGTGCGGTGAGGGGTGAGGGGTGTTTAGAAGGTGAGGGTGATGGGGAGGGAGAGGCGACAGGGAGTGGTCTCACCTTGATGGGTTCTGGAAGCTTCCTTTACAGGGGATTAGAAGGAGGCATTTACACACACAAAACTCAGACCAGGAGAAATGTTTCTGTTTTGAATTAGGCACAGGAACAGGCCTTCATCAAACACACTGTCTCTATCTGAACTAAAACCCCTCCCTGGGGTGGGGGGTGCGGGGAGGGGGTGGGGGATAGGGGCATGTCCATCTATTCCCATCCTATTCATGTATGTCAAGACTGACTTAAAACTCACTATGGTATCTGTGTCTAACACCTCCCCCAGCAGCGAGTTCCAGGCACCCACCACCCTCTGTGTAAAATATTTGTGATGTGGAGATGCCGGTATTGGACTGGGGTAAACACAGTAAGAAGTCTCACAACACCAAGTTAGAGTCCAACAGGTTTATTTGATAATAAATGCCACAACCTTTTGGGACAATGGAACAGCTCGCCTCTGATCCCATTCACCGTCTGTACCAGTCTGCCCTGAGGGACCTTGTCAGACGTTTCACTGAAGTCCATTTAAACAACTTCAACGCCCTCACCTCATCAATCATCGCCATCTCTTCCTCAAAAAAGCTCCATCGTGTTAGTGAGACATGATCTTGTCTTCAAAAAAATCATATTGCTTCTCGCTTATGAGTTCACTTATTTCCAGGTGGAATTTCATCCTGTCTGGAAGGGTCCCCTTCAATAATTTCCCGAACACTGACGGAAGGCTCACAGACCTGTGTTTACCTGGATTATGCTCGTTATTCTTCCTAAACAAACATCGGCTATTCTCCTATCTTCTTACTCCTCCCCTGTAGCCAGTGAGGATACAAAAACTTCTGTCAAGGCTCCAGCAATTTCCTCCCTTGCCTCTCTCCGTATTATGGGACATATCCCATCGGACCCTGGGGACTTGTCTACCTACATGTTTCTCAAGAACCTCAATACCAATTCTTTTTTTAACCTCAACATGACTCAAACACCCTCCCCGGATTCATCATGTACCGAGCCCTTTGGTGAATACTGACTCATTTATTTAACACCTCACCCATTTCTCTGGCTCCACACATAGATCCCCTCACCCCTCCTCGGGTGTAGAAACCCTCTTATCCTTTATATATGTTTGAAACACCTTGGGATTTTCCTCCCTCCTGCGGCTAACAAAAAATTGTGACCCCTTTTACCCCTCCTCACACCTTGCTTAAGTTTCTTTTCACTTTCCTTGTATTCCAAAATTGTTTCATGTCATCTCAGCCTCCTAGCTTCAACAAATACTTTCTTTTTTCCGTTTGACTGGGATCACAATATCTCTCATTATGCAAGCTTCCTGAAATTTGCCAAACCTATCCTTCATCCTTACAGGAATGTTCCAGACATGAATTCCTATCAACTTAGACTTAAAGCCTCCCACATGCCAGATTTCCCCTCTAACACCTGCCCCCAATCTACATTCTTCAGTTCCCGACTAAGATTGTTGCAATTAGCCTTCCCCCAACTTAATGCCTTCACTTGAGAACTATCCTTGTCTTATCCATCAGTAACTTAAAGCTTACTGAATTCTGGTCACTGTTACTGAACTGCTCCTCTACTGAAACACCCACCAACTGAGTCTCACTGGCCTGCTCTCCAGTTCCACCTCAGTTCATTCACCTTTGCTTTGGCCCCCTCCCCCCCCCCCCGGCAGATTTCCTTACCTCAAAGATATTAGTGAACAAAATGGATTCTTTCCAAACCCGAATATGGTTTTATAGTCATCAGTAGATTTTTGATTCCAGATGTTTTTTATTCAATTCAAATTCCATCCACTGCTGTGACGGGATTTGTACCTCGGTTCCCAGAGCATTAACAACATCAGGAACCCTCCCTGAAGCTATTATATCAGCAGGAGCTGCTCAGAAAAAAACCTCACTGTTCCTTCCGAGGATTTACTCACTAATCAGCTGCTCGTGTTGGTTCCACATCACTTTCTGAACTGTAATGCCTGGGTAATACCTACCCGCACTGGACTGGTCGTAAGGGACTGAGCAGTAAGGTACACAAGACACATCATTCCCTCTACAACCACCTCACTAAATTCCCACACTTACACCAACTCTCAGAGCCTCACTCTCCGCAGCTTGGATTCTGTGGTGTTGTCTGAGTGGGCAGATTTCACAGGCCATGGTTCATGTGCATGAACCTGTTTGAAGTCATTGCTCACCCGCCCCCACTCTAGGTCTGAGTAACCGCCGAGGGCTGAGAGCATTGAAACCTTTTTTGGAGTTTCAATGCTGGGTCTGGTTCCTCCTGCTCATCCCCGGACGTGAGTGAGGTCCAACAGACCGGAGCTCACCTCTTCCACCATGAGCCTTGTGGCCTGAGTTCCCTTTATCGGGTGACAGTGTGGTCTGGAGGGCTAAACCCAGTGTGTCCATTTCAGACTCTGAGGTTCTCACTGGTGGGGATGGAGAGCAGGAGCCGGAGTGCCTGGAATTCTTTCGGAAGTTCCCAGGCTGCTGGGAATTGATTTTCCAGGCACGGCTTGTGGCTTCATGGCTTGGAGATGATTCCCATCGGATAGTATCTCCCAAGCAGACTTGATAGAAAACTGGCCCTGGTCCTGAGCCGAAAGTTCCCCATAACCACCCGGATCCTTTGCCCATGATTCTACACTAATAACCTATCACCTGCCTGGAAGTGCCTCTACGGGAGATGGGATTGGCACTGGGTGTCTTGATGCTTTGCCAACCTCTCACCCTCGGGAAGATTGCACTCGACCTTGGGTGGAATCCTCTTCCCATGAGGAAAAAGGCTGGGGCAAAACTGGCCTTTCAATGTGTTGGGGTGTGGGGTGGGGAAGGTGGTGGGGGTGGTAGGTGTCATCCTCTAATTGAAGATGAATCTGAATGGTGTGGTAATCCTGCTTTATCTTTCTGGGCCACTCTTTCTGTCAGGCTGTTGGGTGATGGTTAGTGTGACGCCCCCCCTAACACGTCAAATTCTGTCCACCCTCGTGTATTGCACCATTTCCTGGCTGGTGAAGGGTTGTCCGTTGTCAGAAACTAAACCTGCGCGATTCTGGTTGTAAAACAAAAGGTGTAAAGTTGCTCCACTCCTGTCCTTGTGTTTGATGAATTCACCCTGTGTACGGACATCCATTTCGAATCAGCCTCTACCATTCCCAGGAACATTGACCCATGAACGGTTTGGACTGTCAATGTGCGGCCTCGTGACCGTCCCAGCCATTCCCAGGTGTGGAGAGTACTGGCTGCTGATAGTTCTGCCCTCCTGGATATTTTAAGAAGTCTCACAACATCAAGTTGAAGTCCAACAGGTGTATTTGGGAGCACAAACCACAAGCTTTCGGAGCGCTGATCCTTCGTCAGTGAGTGGGAGTTCTGTTCACAAACAGGACAAACACAAACTCAATTTACAAAATGATGATTGGAATGTGAGTCTTTACAGGTGATCAAGTCTTAAAGGTACAGACAATGTGAGTGGAGAGAGGGTTAAGCACAGGTTAAAGAGATGTGTATTGTCTCCAGACAGGACAGCTAGTGAGATTTTGCAAATCCAAGCAAGTCATGGGGGTTACAGATATTGTGACATGAACTCAAGATCCCGGTTGAGGCTCCTCGTGTGCGGAACTCTGCTATTAATTTCTGCTCAGCGATTCTGCATTGTCAGCACCGCCTTGGAGAATGCACACCCGACAATCAGAGGCTGAGTGCCTGTGATTGCTGAAATGTTCTCCAATGTGAAGATAACATGCCTGCCTGGTGAATGTCAAGTGGTGTCCATTCATCTAGTGATGTAGCGTTTGCAAGGTCAACACTACCCCTCGAGCAAATATCTCTATCCATGCCTGGCCACCAGACGTAGCTCCTTGGAGGATGTCCAGTTTGCCACTCCTGGGTGGCCATGGTAACGTTCAGCCAGGATGAGATGGTGAAGCTGGCTCAGGATGACACTCCTGAACCCCAGAGGAGTGTGTCCTCTTCCCCAGTCAGCTGCTCTCTGCCTCTCCAATATGGGTGTAATTCAGGCTGTAATGATCTTTTGGATTCCCCCATCCCCACTCGCTGATTCCATTCATTCAGGACTGGGTAATGAGATTGTAATATTATTGGTAGCCATTGAGGGAGTTTTGAAAAAGTTCTTGATTATCGTCTCTTTCACTGGGGATACTTGAAGTGTCTGTTAATCAGAGTCAACTCAAGACATCTGCCTTCGTGACTCGGTCTCCTAGCTCCTCTTGTTCAGAGGGCAATTATGTCTCAACCACATTGCTGTGTCCCTGGGGTCACATTTAGCCCTGACCGTGTAAGGACGACAGATTTCCGTCCCTGGTACATTAGTGATCCAGACGGATTTTTTTTCCCGAGAATCTACAATGGTTTTCTGGTCACTAACAGATTCTGAATTCCAGATATATTTATTCCAATTCCACCATCTGCCGTGTGGGATTGGAACCCGAGCACCCAGAACATTAGCTGAGTTTCTGTACTAATATTCTCGTGATAAAACCACCAGTCCATCACTTTCACACCCTGAGTGTACACACCCTGAGTTCTGGAAACGCAGACACAGTATATTGTATACATCTGCAGGGCTCCCTGATAGTACAGCATTAACTGTCTCAATCAGGGAGCTCATAATCCAACAAGTCCTCCTGATAGTTATTGTTAAAGTCATTAAATATCTTTTTCTCTCTGTCTCTGTCTCTCTCTTCCTATATCTATATCTATTTCTCTTTCTATACCTATAGGTATGTCAGGAATAAAAGAATGATTAGGGTAAGATTAGGGCCAGTCAGGGACAGTAGTGGGAAGTTGTGCGTGGAGCCCGAAGAGATAGGAGAGGCACTAAATGAATATTTTTCATCAGTATTCACACAGGAAAACGTCAATGTATCGAGGAGAATACTGAGATACAGGCTTTTAGATAGACGGGATCGAGGTACATAAGGAGGAGGTGTTAGCCATTCTTAGAACATAGAACATAGAACATTAAAGTGCAGAACAGGCCCTTCGGGCCACGATGTTGCGCCGACCAATTGAAAAAGCAATGACCCACTAACCTAAACCAATCCCTTTCCATCCATAAACCTATCCACGGATCTCTTAAACGCCTCCAAACTAGGCGCATCTACAACTGCAGCAGGCAGGGCATTCCAATCCCTCACCACCCTCTGGGTAAAGAACCTACCCCTGACATCCGTCCTATAACTACCCCCCATTAATTTAAAGCTATGTCCCCTCGTGCTAGCTTTCTCCATCCGAGGAAAAAGGCTATCACTGTCCACCCTATCTAAACCTCTAATCATCTTATATGTTTCAATAAGGGCCCCTCTTAGCCGCCTTCTTTCTAACGAAAACAACCCCAAATCCCACAGTCTCTCCTCATAGGACCTCCCCTCCATACCAGGCAACATCCTGGTAAACCTCCTCTGCACCCTCTCCAATGCCTCCACATCCTTCCTATAATGTGGGGACAAGAACTGCACACAATACTCCAAGTGCGGCCGCACCAGAGTTTTGTACAGTTGCAACATGACGTTGCGGCTCCTAAATTCAATCCCCCTACCAATAAATGCCAAGACACCGTATGCCTTCTTAACAACCTTATCTACTTGATTTCCAACTTTCAGGGATCTGTGTACACATACGCCTAGATTCCTCTGTTCATCCACACTATTCAAAGTCCTCCTGTTAGCCCTATACTCTACACATCTGTTATTCCTGCCAAAGTGAATTACCTCACTTTTCCACATTAAACTCCATCCGCCACCTCTCGGCCCAGCTCTGCAACTTGTCCAAGTCTCTCTGTAAACTATGACACCCTTCCTCACTATCTACCACACCTCCGACTTTGGTGTCATCAGCAAATTTACTAACCCATCCTTCTATACCCTCATCCAGATCATTTATAAAAATTACAAACAGCAGTGGCCCCAAAACAGATCCCTGAGGTGCACCACTTGTAACCGAACTCCATGACGAATACTTTCCATCGACCACCACCCTCTGTCTCCTATCTGCTAGCCAATTCCTGATCCAATTAACTAAATCACCCTCAATCCCATACATCTGCATTTTCTGCAGAGGCCTTCCATGGTGAACCTTATCAAACGCCTTACCAAAGTCCATATATACCACCTCAACTGCCTTACCCCCATCCACCTCTTTGGTCACTTTCTCAAAAAACTCAATAAGGTTAGAACATAGAACATAGAACATTACAGCGTGGAACAGGCCCTTCGGCCCACAATGTTGCGCCGACCAGTCTTATTTTTAAAAAAAACATTGACCCACTAATCTAAACCAATCCCTTTTCGTCCATAAACCTATCCACCAATCTCTTAAACGCCCCCAAACTAGGCGCATTTACAACTGCAGCAGGCAGGGCATTCCAGTCCCTCACCACCCTCTGGGTAAACAACCTGCCCCTGACATCCGTCCTATAACTACCCCCCCTTAATTTAAAGCCATGCCCCCTCGTGCTAGCTTTCTCCATCCGAGGAAAAAGGCTATCGCCATCCACCCTATCTAAACCTCTAATCATCTTATATGTTTCTATAAGATCCCCTCTTAGCCGCCTTCTTTCCAGTGAAAACAACCCCAAATCCCTCAGTCTCTCCTCATAGGACCTCCCCTGCATACCAGGCAACATCCTGGTAAACCTCCTCTGCACCCTCTCCAAAGCCTCCACATCCTTCCTGTAATGTGGGGACCAGAACTGCACACAGTACTCCAAGTGCGGCCGCACCAGAGTTGTGTACAGTTGCAACATGACGCTGCGACTCCTAAATTCAATCCCCCTACCAATAAATGCCAAGACACCGTACGCCTTCTTAACAACCTTATCTACTTGATTCCCAACTTTCAGGGATCTATGTACACATACACCTAGATCCCTCTGCTCCTCCACTCTATTCAAAGTCCTCCCGTTAGCCCTATACTCAACACATCTGTTATTCCTACCGAAATGGATTACCTCACACTTCTCCGCATTAAACTCCATCCGCCACCTCGCGGCCCAGCTCTGCAACTTGTCCAAGTCACCCTGCAAACTTCGACACCCTTCCTCACAATCTACCACACCTCCGACTTTGTCTCTTCCGGTTCCACACATAACTTCCCACTGCTGTCTCTAACTGGCCCTAATCTTGTTAGTAAGGCACGACCTACCCACTACAAAACCATGCTGACTATCTCCAATCAATTCATTACTCTCTAAATAACTATAAATCCTATCCCTAATAATTTTTTCTAAAACCTTGCCCACAACAGAAGTAAGACTCACCGGTCTATAATTCCCGGGGAAGTCTCTGCTCCCCTTCTTAAACAATGGGACAACATTCGCTATCCTCCAATCTTCCGGTACTATACCTGTGACCAACGACGACCTGAAGATCAGAGCCAGAGGCTCTGCAATCGCCTCCCTTGCCTCCCAGAGAATCCTAGGGTAAATCCCATCCGGCCCAGGGGACTTATCTATTTTCAAACCCTCAAGAATATCTAGCACATCCTCCTTATCAACTGCAATACTATCCAGTTTACAACCCTGTAACCCAGTGTTCTCCACAGCTACATTTACGTCTCCCTGTGTGAATACCGAAGAGAAATATTGGTTCAACGCCTCTCCAATCTCTTCCGGTTCCACACATAACTTCCCACTGCTGTCTCTAACTGGCCCTAATCTTGCCCTAACCAATCTTCTGTTCTTAACATATCTACAGAACGCCTTAGGATTCTCCTTAATCCTATCAACCAAAATGTTCTCGTGTCCTCTTTTAGCCCTTCTTAACTCACTCTTTAACTCCCTCCTGGCTAATCTAAAGCTTTCCACTACCTGAGCCCTCAAGTCTCATCCTGACATAAGCCTCCTTTTTCCAGCGAATCAACTATTTTAGTGCACCATGGTTCCCTTGCTCGACCATTTCCTCCTTGCCTGACAGGGACATACATATCAAGGACTTGCAGTAGCTGCTCCTTGAATAAACTCCACATTTTGGACGTTCCCAGGCCCTGTAGTCTCCTAGTCCAACCTATGCTTCCTAATTCTCTCCTAATAGCCTCATAATTACCCTTCCCCCAGCTAAAACTACTGACCCGAGGTTCATGCCTATCCCTTTCCATCACTAAGGTGAACATAACCGAATTGTGGTCACTATCACCAAAATGCACACCAACTTCCAAGTCTAACACCTGGTCTGGCTCATTTCCCAGCACCAAATCCAATATAGCCTCACCTCTAGTTGGCCTATCAACATACTGAGTCAAAAAACCTTCCTGCACGCTTTGTACAAAAACTGACCCCTCTAATGAGCTAGAGCTATAGCTATTCCAATCAATATTAGTAAAGTTAAAGTCCCCTATCACAATTACCCTATTACTTTCACGCCTATCCAGGATCGTCTCTGCAATCCTTTCCTCAACCTCTCTAGAACTTTTAGGAGGTCTATAAAAGACTCCCAACAGGGTGTCCTCTCCTCTCCTATTTCTAATCTCCGCCCATACTACCTCAACAGACAAGTCCTCATCAAACTTCCTCTCTGACACTGTAATACAGTCCTTGACTAATAATGCTACCCCACCCCCCCTTCTACCTCCTTCTCTACTCCGACTGAAGCATTTGAACCCCGGAACCTGCAACATCCATTCCTGCCCCTGCTCTATCCATGTCTCTGAAATGGCCACAACATCAAAGTCCCAGGTACTGATCCACGCTGCAAGTTCATCCACTTTATTGCGAATACTCCTCGCATTAAAGTATACGCATTTCAAACCCTGCTCCGCCCCACCCCCACGATGCCGTGCATTGCAGTCCCCATCTATGCCCCCCTCACTTTCACCCCCGCTACTCAGGATCCCACCCTTCTATCTATACCCTTCAGTCTTGAAAGTATGAAAATAGATAAGTCCCCTGGGCCGGATGGGATTTATCCTTGGATTCTCTGGGAGGCTAGGGAGGAGGTTGCAGAGCCTTTGGCTTTGATTTTTATGTCATCATTGGCTACACGTATAGGACAGTAAGATTGGAGGATAGCAAATGTTGTCCCTTTGTTCAAGAAGGGGAGTAAAGATCGTTAAAAGAACAGAAGAACAGCAAAGAAAGAACAAAGAACAAAATCAGCCCGGGAAACAGGCCCTTCGGCCCAACGAGCCCGTGCCACCATCTCAACACCACCAGTCCCCCTCTCCACCCACGACCCCTGTCTAATGTTTTATGGCCATCCAGATTGAGGGAAACTAATTTAGGGACAATTTATTACCTCCGATCAGCCTAACAGCACATCTTTGGGGTGTGGGAGGAAACCGGAGCACCCGGAGAAAACCCACGCAAGCACGGGGAGAATGCGCAAACTCCCACAGACACCGGCCCAAATCCATGTGTCTGCACAGCAATCAGTGATAGTCACTGAGCTGTCGTCTTGCCCAGTATCTTGTCCAGTTTAGGCACACACTAACGACATGAAGCACTAGGCCAATCTCGAACAACCAAGAGCAGCCCCAGTACGACCCATCGCGTGTATGCCCCTCGTTGGACACGAGGTGGACCGACTTAAAACCTGTGAATTAAAAGAGAAAAAACATTATTATCATACTATACCCATTTACATTACCAGGGACGCCCCAATGCTAATGAACCTTATTTAAAAGGATCTCCTATATCCACCCATCTCCAACTCACTCATGTGCCTGTCTAAGTTACTCTTAAAGGACTCTAGTGTGTTTGCCTCCACCACCTTACTTGGCACAGCATTCCATACCCCCACTACCCTCTGTGTGAAAAACCTCCCTCTAATATCTGTGTTGTACCTCTCCCCCCTCACCTTAAGTCCATGGCCCCTTGTCCTACGTGTCTCTATTATAGGAAATAGCTTACCTCTGTTTACTCTATCTATACCCTTCATAATCTTATATACCTCTATTAGATCCCCCCTCAGTCACCGTCTTTCAAGGGAAAAGAGCCACAATTTCTTCAATCTTTCCTCATACCCCAGTCCTTCCATACCAGGCAACATCCTGGTAAACCTCCTCTGCACTCTCTCCAGAGTCTCCACGTCCTTCCGGTAGTAAGGCGACCAGAACTGGACGCAGTACTCCAAATGCAGCCAAACCAACGTTCTGTACAACTGCAACATTAGACTCCAGCTCTTATATTCTATACCCCTTCCTATAAAGGCTAACATACCATAGGCTTTCTTCACCACACTCTCCACTTGCACTGCCACCTTCAAAGACTTGTGCACTTGCACCCCCAGGTCTCACTGCGTTTCTATACTCCTTACGGGCTTACCCTTTATCATATAACTTCCCCCTACATTATTCCGGCCAAAATGCATCACCTCACATTTATCAGGATTAAACTCCATTTGCCATATATCTGCCCAATATACCAGCCTATCAATATCCCGCTGTATTGCCAGACACTGCTCCTCACTGCCCGCCAATCCAGCCATCTTAGTGTCATCAGCAAATTTGCTGATCACACCACCTACTCCCTCTTCCAAATCATTTATATACACTACAAAGAGAAGAGGTCCCAGTACTGAGCCCTGCGGCACACCACTAGTGACAGACCTCCAGCTAGAAAAAGACCCCTCCACAACTACTCTCTGACTCCTCTTTGCAAGCCAGTTCTCTACCCATCTAGATACCTGACCACATATCCCATGAGCTTTAATCTTCTGTACCAACCTACCATGAGGGACTTTGTCAAACGCCTTACTGAAATCTATATAGACGACATCAACGGCTTGACCTTCGTCAACCATTTTTGTCACCTCCTCAAAGAATTCTACCAGATTTGTAAGGCAAGACTTCCCCTTTACAAAGCCATGCTGCGTATCCTTAATCAGATCACAACGCTCCAAGTGCGCATACATCCTATCCCTAAGAATCCTCTCCATCAACTTACCTACCACTGACGTTAAGCTCACCGGCCTATAGTTACCCGGGCTATCCCTCCTACCCTTTTTAAACAACAGTACCACGTTCGCTATTCTCCAGTCCTCTGGGACCTCACCTGTGTCCAAAGAAGAGACAAAGATTTGTGTCAGAGGCCCAGTAATCTCATCCCTCGCCTCTCTAAGCAGCCTAGGATAAATGCAATCAGGCCCCGGAGATTTATCGGTTTTAATGCCCTCTTAAAGCCCTAACACCTCTTCCCTCATAATCGATAGATCTTTCAATTGGTCTACCGCTCCCTCGATGACCGTACCAGACATCAAGCCCCTCTCCTTCGTGAATACCGACGCAAAGTATTCATTCAGGATCTCCCCCATTCCCTCAGACTCCAAGCACAATTCCCCACGTCTGTCCCTGAGAGGACCGATTTTACCCCTAGCCACCCTTTTGTTCTTAAGATAGGAGTAAGACGCCTTTGGATTCCCCTTAACCCTACCTGCCAAAGTCATCTCATACCCCCTCTTTGCTCTCCTAACTCCCCGTTTGAGATCCCTCCAACGCTTTCTCCATTCCCAGCTGCTTAGACCTGACATACGCCTCTCGTTTCTTCCTAACCAGGTCTTCTATATCTCTAGTAATCCACGGCTCTCTAATCCTACCTTTCCCATCTTTTCTCCTAACCGGCACATGCCTTTCCTGTACCCATTGCAGTTTTCCCTTGAAAGACTCCCACATGTCTAACGTGGTCTTGCCTTCCAACAGCCTATCCCAGTCTGTATCCATAAGCTTCTGCCTAATCCGGCTGTATCTAGCCTCCCCCCAATTTAGCACCCTCCTCTTAGGACAGCTCTCATCTTTTTCCATTAGTATCCTAAAGTAGACGGAGTTGTGGTCACTATTAGCCACATGTTCACCTACAGCAACCTCAACCACCTGACCCGGCTCATTGCCCAGAACTAAATCCAGTATAGCCCCCTCTCTAGTCGGGCTATCTACATACTGCTCCAAGGACCCTTCTAATACACATCTTACGAGTTCCTCCCCGTCCGAACCCCCAGCTCTAGGCACCTTCCAATCCACCCCAGGGAAATTGAAATCTCCCACTACAACAACCCTGTTCTTCCTACACTTATCCAAAATGTCTCTACATATACCCTCTTCCACTGCCCGTGGGCTATCGGGCGGCCTATAGTACACTCCTAGCATAGTAATGGCCCCCTTCCTATTCCTCAACTCCACCTACAGAGACTCAATGTCCAACCCCTCCATGTTATCCTCCCTCTGCACCGCTGTGATCTGCTCCCTACGAGCGCCACTCCCCCTCCTCTTTTCGACCCTCCCCTATCACACCTAAAACACTTATACCCTGGAATATTTAGCTGCCAGTCCTGCCCCTCCTTTAACCACGTCTCTGTCACTGCCACCATAGAACATAGAACATAGAACATTACAGCGCAGAACAGGCCCTTCGGCCCACGATGTTGCGCCGACCAGCTTTTTAAAAAAAAACAACACTAACCCACTAACCTAAACCAATCCCATTTCGTCCATAAACCTATCCACCAACCTCTTAAACGCCCCCAAACTAGGCGCATTTACAACTGCAGCAGGCAGGGCATTTCAATCCCTCACCACCCTCTGAGTAAAGAACCTACCCCTGACATCCGTCCTATAACTACCCCCCCTTAATTTAAAGCCGTGCCCCCTCGTGCTAGCTTTCTCCATCCGAGGAAAAAGGCTATCACTGTTCACCCTATCTAAACCTCTAATCATCTTATATGTTTCAATATGGTCCCCTCTCAGCTGCCTTCTTTCCAGCGAAAACAACCCCAAATCTCTTAGTCTCTCCTCATAGGATCTCCCCTCCATACCAGGCAACATCCTGGTAAACCTCCTCTGCACCCTCTCCAAAGCCTCCACATCCTTCCTGTAATGTGGGGACCAGAACTGCACACAGTACTCCAAGTGCGGCCGCACCAGAGTTGTGTACAGTTGCAACATGACGCTGCGACTCCTAAATTCAATCCCCCTACCAATAAACGCCAAGACACCGTACGCCTTCTTAACAACCTTATCTACTTGATTCCCAACTTTCAGGGATCTATGTACACATACACCTAGATCCCTCTGCTCCTCCACACTATTCAAAGTCCTCTCGTTAGCCCTATACTCAACACATCTGTTATTCCTACCGAAGTGAATTACCTCACACTTCTCCACATTAAACTCCATCCGCCACCTCGCGGCCCAGCTCTGCAACCTGTCCAAGTCACCCTGCAAACTTCGACACCCTTCCTCACAATCTACCACACCTCCGACTTTGGTGTCATCAGCAAACTTACTAATCCACCCAACTATACCCTCATCCAGATCATTAATAAAAATTACAAACAGCAGTGGCCCCAAAACAGATCCCTGAGGCACACCGCTCGTAACCGAACTCCATGACGAATATTTACCATCAACCACCACCCTCTGTCTCCTATCTGCTAGCCAATTCCTGATCCAATTACCTAGATCACCCCCAATCCCATACATCTGCATTTTCTGCAGAAGCCTACCATGGTGAACCTTATCAAACACCTTACTAAAATCCATATACACCACGTCAACTGCCTTACCCCTATCCACCTCTTTGGTCACTTTCTCAAAGAACTCGATAAGGTTAGTAAGGCACGACCTTCCTGCTACAAAACCATGCTGACTATCTCCAATCAATTCATTACTCTCCAAATAACTATAAATCCTGTCTCTAATAATCCTTTCCAAAACCTTACCCACCACAGAAGTAAGACTCACCGGTCTATAATTCCCAGGGAAGTCTCTTCTCCCCTTCTTAAACAATGGGACAACATTTGCTGTCCTCCAATCTTCCGGTACTATACCAGAGACCAACGACGACCTGAAGATCAGAGCCAGTGGCTCTGCAATCACCTCTCTTGCCTCCCAGAGAATCCTAGGGTAAATCCCATCCGGACCAGGGGACTTATCTATTTTCAAACCCTCTAAAATATCCAGCACATCCCCCGTATCAACTGCAATACTGGCTATTTTACACCCCTGCAACCCAGTGTCCTCCTCAGCTACATTCATGTCCCCCTGCGTGAACACCGAAGAGAAATATTGGTTCAATGCCTCTCCAATCTCTTCTGGTTCCACACACAACTTCCCTCTACTGTCAGTAACTGGCCCTAATCTTGCCCTAACCAACCTTCTGTTCTTGACATACCTATAGAACGCCTTAGGATTCTCCTTAATCCTATCAGCCAAAGTCATCTCATGTCCTCTTTTAGCCCTTCTTAACTCCCTCTTCAACTCCCTCCTAGCCAATCTAAAGCTTTCTAGTGCACTACCTGAGCCCTCAAATCTCATCCGAACATAAGCCTCCTTTTTCTTCCTAACCAACGAATCAACTTTTTTAGTGCACCACGGTTCCCTGGGCCTACCAAATCCTCCTTGCCTGACAGGGATATACCTATCACAGACCCGCAGTAGCTGCTCCTTGAAAAATCTCCACATCTCGGACGTTCCCAGTCCCTGTAATCTCCTAGTCCAACCAATGCTTCCTAATTCTCTCCTAATAGCCTCATAATTACCCTTCCCCCAGCTGAAACTACTGACCCGAGGTTCATGCCTATCCCTTTCCATCACTAAGGTGAACGTAATCGAATTGTGGTCACTATCCCCAAGATGCACACCAACTTCCAAGTCTAGCACCTGGTCTGGCTCATTACCCAGCACCAAATCCAATATAGCCTCACCTCTAGTCGGCCTATCTACACACTGAGTCAAAAAACCTTCCTGCACACTTTGAATAAAAACTGACCCCTCTAACGAGCTAGAGCTATAGCAATTCCAATCAATATTAGTAAAGTTAAAGTCCCCCATAACAATTACCCTATTACTTTCACTCCTAACAAGGATCGTCTCCGCAATCCTTTCCTCAACCTCTCTAGAACTTTTTGGAGGTCTATAAAAGACTCCCAACAGGGTGACCTCTCCTCTCCTATTTCTAATCTCCGCCCATACTACCTCAACAGACAAGTCCTCATCAAACTTCCTCTCTGACACTGTGATACAGTCCTTGACCAATAATGCTACCCCTCCCCCCCTTCTACCTCCTTCTCTACTCCGACTAAAGCATTTGTACCCCGGGACCTGCAACATCCATTCCTGACCCTGCTCTATCCATGTCTCTGAAATGGCCACAACATCAAAGTCCCAGGTACTGATCCACGCTGCAAGTTCATCCACTTTATTGCGAATACTCCTCGCATTAAAGTATACGCATTTCAAACCCTGCTCCGCCCCACCCCCACGATGCCGTGCATTGCAGTCCCCATCTATGCCCCCTCCACATCTAAATTCCTCGCGAACATCAAGGCCCTAAGTTCATCCGACTTACCCGTCACACTCCTCGCATTAAAACAGATGCACCAAAGACCCTCAGGCCCTCTCGGATCCTCCTTCTCCTGGGGGATTTTCCTATCAGCTAGACTTCCCCTGACCTCCAACTCACTCCCAGTGCCTGAGCTGTCTCTCTCCTCCTCACCCCCCCTCCATACTAGTTTAAACCCTGCCTAAACACTCCAGCCAACCTCCCAGCTAAAATATGTGTCCCCTTCCCATTTAAGTGTTCCCTATCCCTCTTATACAAGTGCCCTTCCTTTGCAAAGACTTCCCAATGGTCTACAAAACTAAAACCCTCTGTCCTGCACCAATCCCTCAGCCACACATTCAGCTGCAGGATCTCATTATTCTTATCCCTGCTATTACTGGGCACTGGCAGCAGCCCAGAGATCACCACCCTGGAGGCCCTGCACTTCAGCCTGGCCCCCAACTCCCTGAACTGCCTACGTATATCCCCCCTGCTCTTCCTTCCTATGTCCCTCTCTCCTACGTGTATAATTACATCAGCCTGGGTCCCTTGGCCCTTCAAGATTCCCTCTACCCTCTCTGACACATCCTGTACCCCTGCTCCAGGGAGGCAGACCACCATCCTGGAGTCCCGCTTTTGCCCACAGAACCACCTATCAATTCCTCTAACCCTCCCGTCCCCCACCACTATCTCACATCCGGCCCCCTTCCTTCCCTCGGAGGCATTTTCCTCTTCCCCTCGTGTCCTTTCTACTCCAGTTGGTGCCTTACCCGGAACTGAGCAGCGACAGATCAGCCATGATCTTATTGAATGGCGGGGCAGGCTCGAGGGGCTAGATGGCCGACTCCTGCTCCTATTTCTTACGTTCTTTATCTTGAGAGACTCCCCCTGGGGTAGCCTTTGGAACATTTCTCCTCTTCTTTTTCCCCTTCCTAACTGTAACCCACCCATCCCCCCTCCTTGGCTCTGGGATCCCCTCTTGAATCTGGTTCCTATTCATTATCGCCTCATTTTCCCCTCACTAAAAATAAATCCTCCAGCCTCAACTCCAGTTGCCTGACACGGGCCCTCAAACACTGCAACTCCAGACATTTGGTGCAGATGTGGACTCTCCGGAGATGCTGCATCTCCAGGAAATTTGCTGATGACACCAAAGTTGGAGGTGTGGTAGATTGTGAGGAAGGGTGTCATAGTCTGCAGGGAGACTTAGATAGGTTGCAGAGCTGGGCCGAGAGGTGGCGGATGGAATTTAATGCGGAGAAGTGTGAGGTAATTCACTTTGGTAGGAGCAACAGATGTGTTGAGTATAGGGCTAACGGGAGGACTTTGAATAGTGTGGATGAACAGAGGGATCTAGGTGTGTGTGTACATAGATCCCTGAAAGTTGGGAATCAAGTAGATAAGGTTGTTAAGAAGGCGTACGGTGTCTTGGCGTTTATTGGTAGGGGGATTGAATTTAGGAGTCGCAGTGTAATGTTGCAACTGTACACTACTCTAGTGCGGCCGCACTTGGAGTACTGTGTGCAGTTCTGGTCCCCGCATTACAAGAAGGATGTGGAGGCGTTGGAGAGGGTGCAGAGGAGGTTTACTAGGATGTTGCCTGGTATGGTGGGGAGGTCCTATGAGGAGAGACTGAGGGATTTAGGGTTGTTTTCGTTGGAAAGAAGGCGGCTAAGAGGGGATCTTATTGAAACATATAAGATGATTAGAGGTTTAGATAGGGTGGATAGTGATAGCCTTTTTCCTCGGATGGAGAAAGCTAGCACGAGGGGGCATGGCTTTAAATTAAGGGGGGGTAGCTACTGGACGGATGTCAGGGGTAGGTTCTTTACCCAGCGGGTGGTGAGGGATTGGAATGCCCTGCCTGCTGCAGTTGTAAATGCGTCTAGTTTGGGGGCGTTTAAGAGATCTCTGGATAGGTTTATGGACGAAAAGGGATTGGTATAGGCTAGTGGGTCATTGTTTTTGTAACTGGTCGGCGCAACATCGTGGGCCGAAGGGCCTGTTCTGCGCTGTAATGTTCTATGTTCTATGTTCTATATTGCACCTTACACAGCTGACACCTCTCCCCATGGTCCCTGCCATTTATTTGACTCCCCTCAGACCTATGGACACACTTTGGAAAACTTGACCAGCAACTCACCTTGCCTAACCCTGCCTCGCCAAAGCCCTTGCAGTACTCACTCAGCACCCACCTCACTCCACTGCCCGCTATCTACTGTGGCCTTGTTTTTATACTCCCTCACTCCCTTCCCAACAGCCCTTGCCCCTCGGACCCTCTATGGAAAACACAAAGGGAAAAAACCCACAACCCAGCAATGTAATTTAAAAATAAACACAGGACACTCACAGTTTACACTCACCAGCCACCAGTACCCTGCTCCAGAGAACAATCAGAACACAGAGAGCCCAGCCCGGGAAACAGGCCCTTCGGCCCAGCGAGCCCGCACCGCCATTATGAGTGCCCTCCTCTACCCATGACCTTTGTCTACACCTATTGGGGAAGATTGAGGGGAGACTGTTCTCTGGAGCTGTGATTTCGACGAGTGGCTGCCTTTTGGTGAGTGTGCTGCATTATAATTACTGTATTTTGACTTAATTCTAGTTCGGGAGGGTTTTTTGTTTATTTTGGCGCTCCGTAGCGGGAGATAGGCGCGGGGGCTGCTGGGAAGGGAGCGCGGGAGTATAAAAAGAAGGCCAGGGTAGATAGCGGGCAGCGTCAGGAGCGGGCAGCAGAGTGAGAGGTAAAAGGGCTTAAGCTCACTGGGCTTGGGCGAGCGCAGGCTCGGTATCAGGAAGTAATAGGACACCTTAAAAGGGGGCAAACATAATGGCAGGGTCTAGGATTACACGTGTTCACTGTGTTCGTTGTCATATGTGGACATTTCTGGAGACAGCACATCTCCCGAAAGCCCACATATGCGGGAAATGTCTAGAGGTGCAGCGATTAAGGGCCCGGGTGAGGCAGCTGGAACTGAGGCTGGAGGATATGTTTTTAGTTAGGGAAAATGAGGAAATAATGGATAGGGACAGTAACACTGAGCAGATACCAGGACCTAGGAGGAGAGATGGATGGGTTACAGTTCGGAAGAGCAAAAAGAAAAGGAGTCATGGCACTAGGACCGCCCCGGAGGAATTACCCCGGAATATCAAGGGTGGGGTGACAGCTGGGGTAGAGAAGGCAAGGGAGGGAGATCAGAATACCTCGGAGGAAGGGAAGAGTGCAGGGTGTGAGATAGTGGTGGGGGATGGGAGAGTCAAAGGGATTGACAGGCGGTTCTGTGGGCAGAAGCGGGACTCCAGGATGGTAGTCTGCCTCCCTGGAGCAGGGGTACAGGATGTTTCAGAAAGGGTAGAGGGAATTTTGAAGGGTGGAGGGACTGAGTCTGATGTGATAGTGCACGTAGGAGAGAAGGATGTAGGAACAAAGTGCAGGGGGGACATACGTAGGCAGTTCAGGAAGTTGGGGGCTAGGCTGAAATGTAGGGCCTCCAGGGTGGCGTTCTCTGGGCTGCTGCCGGTGCCTGGGGCTAGCAGGGCTAGAAATAATGAGATACTCCAACTAAATGCGTGGTTGAAGGATTGGTGTAGGGCAGAGGGTTTTAGATTCGTAGACCACTGGGAAGTCTTTATGAAAGAGGGGCAAATATACAAGAGGGATGGGGTACAGTTAACTGGGAAGGGTGTGCATATCTTAGCTGGAAGGTTAGCTGGAGTGTTTCGGCAGGGTTTAAACTAATATGGAGGGGGGGTGGGGAGGTGGACGGAACTGGGATTGGGGATAGGGTAAGCCCGGAGGGTAGGAAGAAGGATCGGATTGTTTCTGAGGGTCTTCGGTGCATGTGTTTCAATGCTAGGAGTGTGACTGGCAAAACAGATGAACTGAAGGCATTAATGTTCGAAAGGAAGTTGGAAGTGGTGGCGGTGACAGAGACTTGGTTAAAGGAAGGGCAGGACTGGCAGTTGAATGTTCCCGGGTATAGGTGCTTCAGGCGTGATAGGGGTGGGTCGCTGAGAGGTGGGGGAGTGGCGTTGTTAGTTAAGGATTGCATCATAGCAGTGCAGAGGGAGGGAGGTATAGAGGATATAGGAATCGAGTCGCTATGGGTGGAGTTGAGGAATAGGAAGGGAGATGTTACTATGTTGGGTGTGTACTACAGACCGCCCAACAGCCCGAGGGCTGTGGAAGAAGGGATAAGCAGGGACATTCTAGATAAGTGCAGGAAGAATAGGGTGGTGGTAGTGGGAGATTTTAATCTCCCCGGGGTAGATTGGAAGGTGCCGAGGTCAGAGGGTGCTGACGGGGAGGAATTTGTACATTGTGTAATGGAAGGATCCCTAGAGCAGTATGTGGATAGCCCGACCAGAGAGGGGGCTATACTGGACTTGGTTCTGGGGAATGAGCCTGGGCAGGTGGTTGACGTTGAAGTAGGAGAGCATGTGGCTAACAGTGACCACAACTCTGTCTGGTTTAAGATATTAATGGATAAAGATGAAACCTGTCCTAAGGGGAGGGTGTTAAACTGGGGGAGGGCTAGATACAACCGGATTAGGCAGGATCTTAAAGATACGGACTGGGGTAAGCTGTTTGATGGCAGGTCGACGCTGGGTATGTGGGAGTCTCTCAAGGGAAAACTAAAATCTTTGCAGGAAAGACATGTGCCGGTCAAGAGGAAGGATGGGAAGGGTAGGATTAGAGAGCCGTGGGTAACTAGGGATATTGAGGACCTGGTCAGGAGGAAGAGGGAGGCGTACATTAGATCTAGGCATTTGAGGACAGAGATAGCGTTAGAAGAATACAGAGAATGTAGGAGAGAACTTAAAAGGGGCATCAGAAAGGCAAAAAGGGGCCACGAAATGGCTTTGGCGGGTAGGATTAAAGAAAATCCTAAGGCATTTTACTCCTATGTTAGAAACAAAAGGATGGTTAGAGGGAAGATTGGTCCTCTCAGGGACAGAGGAGGGGAACTATGCTTGGAGCCTGGGGGAATGGGGGAGATCTTGAATGAATACTTTGCGTCGGTATTCACGCAGGAGAGGGGCCTGATGTCTGGTGCTGTGCTTGAGGAGTTTGAGGATCCGTTGAGGGAAATAGTCATCACGAGGGAAGAGGTGTTGGGACTTTTAGACAGTATAAAGACAGATAAATCTCCAGGGCCTGATGGCATCTATCCCAGGCTGCTAAGGGAGGTGAGGGATGAAATTGCTGGGCCTCTGACGCAAATCTTTGTCTCTTCTTTGGACACAGGTGAGGTCCCAGAGGATTGGCGCATTGCAAATGTAGTACCGTTGTTTAAGAAGGGTCAGAGGGATAACCCAGGGAATTATAGGCCGGTGAGCTTGACTTCAGTTATAGGCAAGCTAATGGAGAGGATCCTCAAGGATAGGATGTATGAACATCTGGAGCGCTGCAATCTGATCAGGGATACGCAGCATGGCTTCGTTACAGGGAGGTCGTGCCTTACGAATCTAGTGGAATTTTTTGAAGAGGTGACAAAAACGGTTGACGAAGGACAAGCCGTTGATGTCGTCTAGATGGATTTCAGTAAGACGTTTGACAAGGTCCCTCATGGTAGGCTGATAGAAAAGGTGAAGGCTCATGGGATACAAGGCCAGGTATGTAGATGGGTGGAGAACTGGCTTGGGAGGAGGAGACAGCGGGTAGTAGTGGAAGGCTCCTTTTCCAATTGGAGGTCTGTCACCAGTGGTGTGCCGCAGGGCTCGGTACTAGGACCTCTTCTATTTGTGGTATATATTAATGACTTGGAAGAGGGGGTAGGTGGTGTGATCAGCAAATTTGCTGATGACACTAAGATGGTTGGATTGGCGGGTACTGAGGAGCAGTGCCTGGCAATGCAACAGGACATAGACAGGCTGGTAGATTGGGCAGATAGATGGCAAATGGAATTTAATCCGGAGAAATGCGAGGTGATGCACTTTGGCCAGAATAATGTGGAGGGGAGTTATACGATAAAAGGTAGAACTATCCGGAGTATAGATACGCAGAGAGACCTGGGGGTGCAAGTGCACAAGTCCCTGAAGGTGTCGGTGCAGGTGCAGAATGTGATGAGGAAAGCGTATGGTATGTTAGCCTTCATAGGAAGAGGTATAGAATATAAGAGTAGGAGTTTGATGTTGCAGTTGTATAGAACGTTGGTTAGGCCTCACTTGGAGTACTGCGTCCAGTTCTGGTCGCCGTACTACAGGAAGGATGTAGAGATCCTGGAGAGAGTGCAGAGGAGATTTACCAGGATGCTGCCTGGTATGGAAGGGCTGTCTTACGAGGAAAGATTGAACGAACTTGGGCTGTTTTCCCTTGAGAGACGTCGGCTGAGGGGGGATCTAATAGAGGTTTATAAGATTATGAAGGGGATAGATAGAGTAAATGGTGGTAAGCTTTTTCCGTTATTAGAAATGGATAGAACGAGGGGTCACAAGCTTAGGGTGAGGGGGGCTGGGTATAAGACAAATATTAGAGGGCAGTTTTTCACACAAAGGGTAGTGGGGGTGTGGAATGCACTGCCGAGTAAGGTGGTGGAAGCAGGCACGCTAGGGTTGTTTAAGAGTCACTTAGACAGCCACATGAGCGGGCTACATATAGGGGGATATAGTAGGCCTTACTAAACATTGTAGGCTTGGGAATACGTTTTGCCTCAGGGATGTTACAGTCTGTTTAATAATGAATTTTTTGTCTCCACAGGCATTTAAGTCCAGCAAGGGGCATGCATGCGGCAGGTTGTAGTGGGCTGCTCTTGGACGTTGCTTCGGGAGTTGCCTATTGCTTCATGTCGTTAGTGTGCTTAAACTGGACCATCTCGAGGGCAACATGACAGCTCAGAGACTATCTCTGTTACTGTGCGGACACATGGATTTGGGCCTGTGTCTGTGGGAGTTTGCATGTTCTCCCCGTGGTTGCGTGGGTTTCCTCCGGGTGCTCCGGTTTCCTCCCACATCCCAAAGATGTGCTTTTAGGCTGATTGATTGGGTACTAAATTGTCCCTATATTGGACCTCCCTGATCCTCGCACATTAGGCGTAGACTAAAATCATGAATAGGTCACTGAGACAGTGGGACGGCGGCGCGGGCTCGTTGGGCCGAAGGGCCTGTTTCCCGTGCTGTGTTGTTCTTTGTTCTTTGTTGTACTAATTTAGGGACAATTTATTCCTGCCAATCAGCCTAACAGCACATCCCCGAGGTGTGGGAGGAAACCGGAGCACCCGGAGAAAACCCACGCAATCACGGGGAGAATGTGCAAACTCCCACAGACACCGGCCCAAATCCATGTGTCTGCACAGCAAACAGTGATAGTCACTGAGCTGAAATGTTGCCCATCAGTTGGTCCAGTTTAAGCACACACTAACGATATGAAGCACTAGGCAACTCTCGAAGCAACATCCAAGAGCAGCCCTCGCACGACCCACCGCGTGTATGCCCCTTGTTGGACAACAAGGCGGACAGAATCACCTGTGAAGTAAAACAGAAAAACATCGATAAACGTGCACAACTTAGACAGACATTTATGGAACCCCCAAAAGCTCAGAAATAAGACGTGAGCCATGAAATATGTTGGAAGGTCTGTAGGAATCAATTGATTCCCAGGGACGAACCAAGGCTCTTGATCTTTAGTTAGAACAGTCTCCTGTATCCCTCCATCTCTAGTCCGCTCATGTGCCTACCTAAGAATCCCTTAAACAACTCCAGCGTGCCTGCCTCCACCACCCTACTTGGCAGAGCATTCCACACCCCCACAACCCTCTGTGTGAAAAACCTCCCTCTAACATCCGAATTATACCTCCCCCCCTCTTACCCTAAGCCCGTGGCCCCTCGTAACTTTTGTATCCAACCTAGGAAAAAGCTTACCACTGTTCACTCTATCCATCCCCTTCATGATCTTATACCCCTCTATTAGATCTCCTCTCATTCTATGCCTTTCCAGGGAGAACAGCCCCAATTTGCTCAATCTTTCCTCATAACCCAGTCCTTCCATGCCAGGCAACATCCTGGTAAACCTCCTCTGCACCCTTTCCAGAGCCTCCACGTCCTTCCGGTAGTAAGGTGACCAGAACTGGACGCAGTACTCCAAATGCGGTCTAACCAACGTTCTATACAACTGCAACATTAGACTCCAGTTGTTGTACTCTATACCCCTCTCTATAAAGGCAAGCATACCATAAGCCTTCTTCACCACCTTCTCCACCTGTACTGCCACCTTCAAGGACTTGTGTACTTGCACCCCCAGGTCCCTCTGTGTGTCTGTACTCTTAATAGTCCTACCATTTATTGTATAACTCCCCCCTACATTATTTCTTCCAAAATGCATCACCTCACATTTATCAGGATTAAATTCCACCTGCCATTTCTCTGCCCAGTTTACCAGCCTATCTATATCCTGCTGGATTGTCCGACACTGCTCCTCACTGTCCACCAGTCCAGCCGTCTCCGTGTCATTATGGCTGTGAAATCCAATGTCACAAATCATGGTGATTTTTATTGAATTATCCAGAGAGCACATTCACTTTAATCTGACAGATTGTTGTTTTTAGTGAAGGAAATAGAATGAATAATATGAATAAATAATTTATAATGAGTATAATCACTTTGTTCTGTGATGGGGGGTAACTTTTGTTAACAGGGCTTCAGAGATACAATTTAAAATTCACAGCTTTTAATACGGCCACTGCATATAACCCTGCCTTAGGGAATTATTTGTGTGAAGCCTTTACAAACACAGTTTCATTTCTCATTCACATTGTGTTCGTCAGAATCATAGAAACTTTACAGTGCAGATGGAGACCATTCGGCCCATTGACCAGCACTGACAACTATCCCAGCCAGGCCCTATTTCTGTAACCCCACATGTTTATCCTGTTAACCCCCGACGCTCAGGGAAAATTTAACCCCCCTAACCTGTGCATCTTTGGAAACATTAGGGGTAATTTGGCACGGCCAATCCCCCCGAACCTACACATTTGGGGCAGTGCGGTAACACAGGGGTTAGCCATGCTGCCTCACAGCGCCAGTGAGCCGGGTTCAATTCCATCCTGAGGTCACTGTCTGTGTGGAGAGTGCTCATTCCCCCTGTGTGTGTGTGAATTTACCCGTCAGTGTTCTGGCTTCCTCCTAAACTGTACCTATCACCCGGTCAGACGGCGAAACTCTGCCCACTGCACCTACCTGGGTTCAGCTGCCAATCCTCCCCCGGCTCAGAATCCGCACCCTCACACTCGAGTGGCTTCTCCCCCCACCTCATCACTCCACACGGTCAGACCCGGTCACTCCGTACGGTCAGGCCCGGACACTCCGTACGGTCAGGCCCGGACACTCCGTACGGTCAGGCCCGGACACTCCGTACGGTCAGGCCCGGTCACTCCGTACGGTCATACCCGGACACTCCGTACGGTCAGACCCGGACACTCCGTACGGTCAGGCCCGGACACTCCGTACGGTCAGGCCCGGACACTCCGTACGGTCAGGCCCGGTCACTCCGTACGGTCAGGCCCGGACACTCCGTACGGTCAGGCCCGGACACTCCGTACGGTCAGGCCCGGTCACTCCGTACGGTCAGGCCCGGTCACTCCGTACGGTCAGACCCGGACACTCCGTACGGTCAGGCCCGGTCACTCCGTACGGTCAGACCCGGACACTCCGTACGGTCAGGCCCGGTCACTCCGTACGGTCAGGCCCGGACACTCCGTACGGTCAGACCCGGTCACTCCGTACGGTCAGACCCGGACACTCCGTACGGTCAGGCCCGGTCACTCCGTACGGTCAGGCCCGGTCACTCCGTACGGTCAGGCCCGGACACTCCGTACGGTCAGGCCCGGTCACTCCGTACGGTCAGGCCCGGTCACTCCGCACGGTCAGGCCCGGTCACTCCGTACGGTCAGACCCGGACACTCCGTACGGTCAGGCCCGGTCACTCCGTACGGTCAGACCCGGTCACTCCGTACGGTCAGACCCGGACACTCCGTACGGTCAGGCCCGGACACTCCGTACGGTCAGGCCCGGTCACTCCGTACGGTCAGGCCCGGTCACTCCGTACGGTCAGGCCCGGTCACTCCGCACGGTCAGGCCCGGTCACTCCGTACGGTCAGGCCCGGACACTCCGTACGGTCAGGCCCGGTCACTCCGCACGGTCAGGCCCGGACACTCCGCACGGTCAGGCCCGGTCACTCCGTACGGTCAGACCCGGTCACTCCGTACGGTCAGGCCCGGTCACTCCGTACGGTCAGGCCCGGACACTCCGTACGGTCAGGCCCGGTCACTCCGTACGGTCAGGCCCGGTCACTCCGTACGGTCAGGCCCGGACACTCCGTACGGTCAGGCCCGGTCACTCCGTACGGTCAGGCCCGGACACTCCGTACGGTCAGGCCCGGTCACTCCGTACGGTCAGACCCGGTCACTCCGTACGGTCAGACCCGGACACTCCGTACGGTCAGACCCGGTCACTCCGTACGGTCAGGCCCGGACACTCCGTACGGTCAGACCCGGTCACTCCGTACGGTCAGACCCGGTCACTCCGTACGGTCAGGCCCGGACACTCCGTACGGTCAGACCCGGACACTCCGTACGTTCAGACCCGGTCACTCCGTACGGTCAGGCCCGGACACTCCGTACGTTCAGGCCCGATCACTCCGTACGGTCAGACCCGGTCACTCTGTACGGTCAGACCCAGCCACAAGGTCCATTAGAAATTTTCCCTCTTTGGGCCACATTACCTCAGTCGGCAAATCTCGCACCATCCTGAGTTTGAAACATGTCGGTTGTTCCTTCACTGGGTCCAAATCCTGGAATGTTCTCCCGAACAGAGCTGTGGTTAAACCCACAGGACCGGCTGGAGTGGTTCAAAAAGGGAGCTCATCACCAACTTCTTAAGGGCAGCTACGTGTGCACAATAAATGCTGGGATTAGCCAGCGGTTCACATATTTCATAAAATTATATCTTTAATGAAATGGGAAGATTGAACGTTTATGGCCAGTGTCTCCACTATTTCCACTTGTCCTGCTCTGAGTGAACCTCCACCATTATCCAGGCTGGGTACATGTTCTATTCCATTGTGATATGAAAAGTGTTGGATTGAAGGGGGTTAATTGAAGCTGTTTGTTTAGTGACTGGAATCGATGTGAGTCTCCATGGATCTGATTAGTGTTTCTGCAAGAATTCCCCTTTCTATTACTGAGGGCTTCCATTCAATGTGTTGTCCCATTGAGTCAATGAGAGAGACAACTCCGACACTAACAGAGATCAGCGGCTGTGGAGAGAGAGGGAGGGAGAGATCCGAATCCGGGAACAATGGATTGGGATGTTCCAACGCTGGACAGGAGTTTTGCCGAGGGTCTGTTCTTTCTTTCCTTGCACTGGTTTGGTTCGATACGGTTAACAGGTCGTATCCGTTTTGTGCTCTGGGTAATTCAGGGGGTTTATTTTCCAATCCTGGCCATTGTTGGTGTCCCTGGTAAGTCTCTGTGTTCACTTATTCAATTTGTCAGGTATGTTTGATGGCTGTTCTTATTATTTCAGTTTTGGGAACATGGAGTCCATTGGCTTCAGTTTCCCAATTAATCTGTGTTTCCTGTCCATATTCCTGTAACCGAAGCTGGTCCACACTGATCACACCCCCCATTATCACTTTGACATTGAGTTGATTACTCACCCCATATCCCATGCAGCCTATAAAACATGAGTCTGTCCACACTTTGGGTATTGTGTGTGTTACACTACCTGAAGGATGAGTAAGCTTTGGAGACATTGCAAAGAGAGTTCACCAGGATGTTACCATTTACCAAAAACTCAACTGCTCTCACCACACAAACACAGTGGGGGCAACAGCAGGTCAGAGGCGAGGAAAACTGTGGGCGAGTAAGTCACCTCCTGACTCACAAAGATTGTCCACCATCTACAATGCACAAGTCAGGAGTGTGATGGAACCCTAACCCTAACCCTCACCCTAACCCTAACCCTAACACTCATCCTCACCCTAACCCTAACCCTAACCCTAACACTCATCCTCACCCTAACCCTAACCCTAACCCTCACCCTAACACTCACCCTCACCCTAACTCTAACCCTCACCCTCACCCTCACCCTAACTCTAACCCCAACCCTAACCCTAACCCTAACCCTAACACTCATCCTCACCCTAACCCTAACCCTCACCCTAACCCTAACCCTAACACTCATCCTCACCCTAACCCTAACCCTCACCCTAACCCTAACCCGAACCCCAACCCTAACCCTCACCCTAACTCGAACCCTAAATACTCACCCTCACCCTAACTCTAACCCTCACCCTAACCCTCACCCTAACTCTAACCCTCACCCTAACCCTCACCCTAACTCTAACCCTCACCCTAACACTCATCCTCACCCTCACCCTAACTCGAACCCTAACACTCACCCTCACCCTAACTCTAAACCTAACCCGAACCCTCACCCTAACCCTCAACATAACCCTCACCCTAACCCTAACACCCTAACCCTAGCCCTAACCCCAACCCCTAACCTGAACCCTAATGTAGCCCGAACCTGAACACTAACCATAATGTAGCCCTGACCCTAATCCTAACCCTAACCCCTACCCGCTAACCCAAACCCGAACCCTAACACCTAACCCTAACCTTAACGCCAACCCTAACCCTAAACCTAACCCCAACCCTAACCCTAACACTAAACCTAACCCTAACACTAACCCAAACCCGAACGCACACTCCCTAACCCTAACCCCTAACCCTAACCCTAATGCACACACTGCCTAAGCCTAACCCTAACCCTAAGCCCTAACCCTAACACTAACCCAAACACGAACCCAAAACCAAAACCTAACCCTGACCCTCATCGGCACCCTAACCCTAACCCTAATCCTAACACTAACACTAACCCTAACCCTAACCCAAAACCTAACCCTGACCCTCACCCTGACTCTGAACCTGACCCTGACCCTAACCCTAACCCTGACCCTCATCGGCACCCTAACCCTAACCCTAATCCTAACACTAACACTAACCCTAACCCTAACCCAAAACCTAACCCTGACCCTCACCCTGACTCTGAACCTGACCCTGACCCTAACCCTGACCCTCATCAGCACCCTAACCCTAAACCGAACCCTAATGTAGCCCGAACCCGAACACTAACCCTAATGTAGCCCTAACCCTAATCCTAACCCTAACCCCTTCCCGTTAACCCAAACCCTAACCCCTAACCCTAACCTTAATACCAACCCTAAACCTAATCCACTTACCCGAACCCGAAACCTAACCCCTAACCCTAACCTTAACACCAACCCTAACCCTAACCCCTAACCCGAACCCTAAGCCCTAACCGTAACCCTGATCCTCACCCTCACCTTAACGCTAATCCTAACCCCTAACGCTAACCCTAACCCTAACCCTAAGCCGAACCCTAAAAAACCTAACCTAACCCCTAACCTGACCCCTAACTCTAAACCCTAACCCTAACCCCTAACCCTCACACCCTAACCCCTGACCCTATACCCTAACACTAACACTAATGCAGTATAACCCTAACCCCAACCCTAACACTAACACCTAACCCCTAACCCTAGCCCCTAATCCTGACCCCTAATCTCTATCTCTAAACCCTATCTCCCTGAATCCCTCTCTGACCCCATTCCCCCT
The DNA here is from genome assembly GCF_965287045.1 of Carcharhinus amblyrhynchos. Lineage (NCBI taxonomy): Eukaryota > Metazoa > Chordata > Chondrichthyes > Carcharhiniformes > Carcharhinidae > Carcharhinus > Carcharhinus amblyrhynchos. The sequence continues at coordinate 82,193 of NW_027650418.1, forward strand.
CACCCCTTTCCCTCTTTAAATTTAGGAGTTGGGAGATATTGCTGCAGCTGTATAAGACCATCGGAGAACTGTGCTCAGTTCTGGTCGCCTCATTACAGGAAGGATGTGGAAGCCATAGAAAAGGTGCAGAGGAGATTTACAAGGATGTTGCCTGGATCGGGTGGCATGCCTTATGAGGACAGGTTGAGGGAGCTGGGTCTTTTCTCCTTAGAGAGACGAAGGATGTGGATAGAGGTTTATAAGATGTTGAGAGGTAGAGATCGGGCGGATTCTCAGAGGCTATTTCCCAGGGCTTTAGATTAAGGTGCTAGGAAGCAAGTACAGAGGAGATGTTAGGGGTAAGTTTTTCACTCAGAGGGTGGTGAGTGAATGGAATCGGCTGCCGTCAGTGGTGGTGGAGGCGAACTTGCTGGGGTCTTTTAAAAGACTTCTGGATGATTATATGGGATCTAATGGGATTGGGGGTTATAGATAGGTCTATGGATTGGTAGGTATAGAAGTGATCGGCGCAACTAGTGGGTCGAAGGGCCTGTTTGTGCTGTAGTGTTCTACGTTCTTTGGTCGGATCTGTGGGTAACTGTCTGGAGTGTTCCTCATTATTCAGTTGTCGGTACACTTCTTTACAGTGATCCGTTCTGTTCAGTATGACGATGGCCCCTCCTTTGTCTGCTGGTTTGATGACAGTGTTGCGGTTGGTCTTGAGAGCGTGGATGGCGTTGCGTTGTGCTTGGGTGATGTTCGGGGCTGTCTTCTGAGTGCGGCTGATGAATCTGGTGTTGATGCACTGCCTGATGGTTTGGGCATACAAGTCCAGTCGAGGGCAGTGGCCTTCCTGAGGAGTCCAATTGGATTCCTTCCTCTTTGGTTGCTGCACTGTGGATCTGTCAGCTGTTCCAGTTCATCGGCTGTCCCGTTGTGTTCGCTGTTGGCCTCTTGGGGTTTGTGGAAGAACTCCTGCAGCCTCATTCGTCTGATGAATTCCTCTGTGTCCGCTGCGAGACTGATGGGGTCTATTTTGGGGGTGGGACAGAAATTGAGCCCTCAGCTGAGAGCTTTGATTTCGTCTGATTGAAGTGTGTAGTCCGACAAGTTAACAATGGACTTCGCTGCAGTGGTTCTGTTTTCTACTGTGGTACCGGGGGAGGCTTGGTGGTGATGCTGAGTTTCTCAAGTTTCCTGTTCTTGGTGAGCATGTCGATGGTGTAGTTCCTTTGTCTCATCTACTTGCCAGTTTTGCAGCTGATCTGCGTCCTAAGTGCAAGTTGAGAATATGGACTCTATCTTGGTTTCCAGGGTGCGGTGTTTGCTGTCGAGCTGGTGTATGAGGTGGCTGAGGAGTGTGAGAGACGTGCGACGGCAAAGTCCCTCAGTGTAGTCTGCGTTATAGATTGACCTGAGTGGGTTTATGATCTGTAGTCCTTTCGGTATCTTGTCTGCTTTCTTGCACCTTTGTGAAAACTTGATGTCTGTGTCGATATTCACAATCTTCTTGGAGATCCTCTCCACTTGGATCCGGCAGTTTGCGGTGTCGATGATAGTCATGATGTGGAGATGCCGGTGTTGGACTGGAGTAATTTGTTGGTTAGGAAGAAGAAGGAGGCTTATGTTCGGATGAGGCTTGAGGGCTCGGGTAGTGCAGTAGAAAGCTTTAGATTGGCTAGGAGGGAGTTGAAGAGGGAGTTAAGAAGGGCTAGAAGAGGACATGAGATGACTTTGGCTGATAGGATTAAGGAGAATCCTAAGGCGTTCTATAGGTATGTCAAGAACAGAAGGTTGGTTAGGGCAAGATTAGGGCCAGTTACAGACAGTAGGGGGAAGTTGTGTGTGGAACCGGAAGAGATTGGGGAGGCATTGAACCATTATTTCTCTTCGGTGTTCACGCAGGACGATATGAATGTAGCTGAGGAGGTCACTGGGGTGAAGGGGTGTAAAATAGAAAGTATTGCAGTTGATACAGAGGATGTGTTGGATATTCTAGAAGGGTTGAAAATAGATAAGTCCCCTGGTCCAGACGGGATTTACCCTAGGATTCTATGGGAGGCAAGAGAGGTGATTGCAGAGCCACTGGCTTTGATCTTCAGGTCGTCGTTGGTCTCTGGTATAGTACCGGAAGATTGGAGGACAGCGAATGTTGTCCCATTGTTTAAGAAGGGGAACAGAGACTTCCCTGGAAATTATAGACTGGTGAGTCTTACTTCTGTAGTGGGCAAGGTTTTAGAAAGAATTATTAGGGATAGGATTTATAGTTATTTGGAGAGTAATGAATTGATTAGAGATAGTCAGCATGGTTTTGTAGCGGGAAGGTCGTGCCTTACTAACCTTATTGAGTTCTTTGAGAAGGTGACCAAAGAGGTGGATAGGGGTAAGGCAGTAGACGTGGTATATATGGATTTTAGTAAGGCGTTTGATAAGGTTCACCATGGTATGCTTCTGCAGAAAATGCAGATGTATGGGATTGGTGGTAATTTAGGTACTTGGATCAGGAATTGGTTAGCAGATAGGAGACAGAGGGTGGTGGTTGATGGTAATTATTCATCATGGAGTTCGGTTACAAGTGGTGTGCCTCAGGGATCTGTTTTGGGGCCACTGCTGTTTGTAATCTTTATTAATGATCTGGATGAGGGTATAGTTGGGTGGATTAGTAAGTTTGCTGATGACACCAAAGTCGGAGGTGTGGTAGATTGTGAGGAAGGGTGTCGAAGTTTGCAGGGTGACTTGGACAGGTTGCAGAGCTGGGCCGCGAGGTGGCGGATGGAGTTTAATGCGGAGAAGTGTGAGGTAATCCATTTCGGTAGGAATAACAGATGTGTTGAGTATAGGGCTAACGGGAGGACTTTGAATAGAGTGGAGGAGCAGAGGGATCTAGGTGTATGTGTACATAGATCCCTGAAAGTTGGGAATCAAGTAGATAAGGTTGTTAAGAAGGCGTACGGTGTCTTGGCGTTTATTGGTAGGGGGATTGAATTTAGGAGTCGCAGCGTCATGTTGCAACTGTACACAACTCTGGTGCGGCCGCACTTGGAGTACTGTGTGCAGTTCTGGTCCCCACATTACAGGAAGGATGTGGAGGCTTTGGAGAGGGTGCAGAGGAGGTTTACCAGGATGTTGCCTGGTATGCAGGGGAGGTCCTATGAGGAGAGACTGAGGGATTTGGGGTTGTTTTCACTGGAAAGAAGGTGGCTAAGAGGGGATCTTATAGAAACATATAAGATGATTAGAGGTTTAGATAGGGTGGATAGTGATAGCCTGTTTCCTCGGATGGAGAAAGCTAGCACGAGGGGGCATGGCTTTAAATTAAGGGGGGGTAGTTATAGGACGGATGTCAGGGGCAGGTTCTTTACCCAGAGGGTGGTGAGGGACTGGAATGCCCTGCCTGCTGCAGTTGTAAATGCGCCTAGTTTGGGGCGTTTAAGAGATTGGTGGATAGGTTTATGGACGAAAAGGATTGGTTTAGATTAGTGGGTCAATGTTTTTTTTTAAAAATAAGACTGGTCGGCGCAACATCGTGGGCCGAAGGGCCTGTTCTGCGCTGTAATGTTCTATGTTCTATGTTCTATGTTCTAAACACAGTAAGAAGTCTCACAGCACCAGGGTTAAAGTCCAACCAATTTATTTGATAGTAATCCTACAAGCTTTCATCTGTGTGTGTGTGTCTGCCAGAGTCTGTGTGTAAGTGTGTGTCTGTCAGTGTGTGAGTGTCTCTCTCAGAATCTGTGTGTCTGTCTCAGAATCTGTGTGTGTATCTGTCAATGTCTGTGTGTGTGCCTGTCAGATTCTGTGTGTGTGTGTGTCTGTCTGTCTGTCAGTGTCGGTGTGTGTGTGTCTCTCTCTCAGAGTCTGTGTGTGTGTCCGTCAGTGTCAATATGTGTGTGTGTGTGTGTCTGTCTGTTTGTGTGTGTGTCTATCAGAGTCTGTCTGTCTGTCAGTGTGTGTGTGTGTGTGTGTGTGTCAGAGGGAAGCAGTGAGGGTGGGGCCGATCCAGGCAGATATTTATGGGGATTCTCGAGGAATCTCGGGGCTGAGAGTCGAGAGGGCGTCTGGTTGGAGGAGAGAATTAGAGGAGTTTGCGGAGGAGAGCAAGGATCAGGGTGGAGGGAAAGGGATGAGGAGGCAGTATTTTGTAGGAATTTGGGGGGATTTCACAGAGGGATGTCGGTTGGCGTTTGCATCAGGGATAGATTTGGGGTCCTGTGGCGGGATTCAGAGTGGGGGGGGGTGATTTGGAATGATTCAGGGGTGTGGGGGACTTGAGGGATTTGAATAGGGGGGCTTAGGAGGGATTGGGGGTGATAGGAGGCTTGGGTTTGGTGGGTGGGATGTGGGGAGGACGTAGGGAGTCTTTGGGGGCTTTAGGAACTGGGGGAGGTTCTGGAGGGGTTCACGGGGCTTAGAGTGCTTCAGTGTAGGGGTGAGAGGCTGAACAGGTGGGGGTTGGGGCTTAGAGTGGGGTTTAAGGAGATCCACAGAGGGACTGGGGGAAAACAGAGAGGGATTTGGCAGAGGGGAGGTTTAGCGGGACAAAGTGAAGAGATTTGGAGGGGTTGCAGCAGTGGGGACTTTTGCAGGGAGTGGTTAGGAGGAGAAAGGAATTCAGGGGGAGAATTAGAGATTAGGGGAGGGGAGCAGCCTCAGAGAGGAGGGGGGAGGGGGAGTGGGCTCAGAGAGGGAGGAGGGGGAGGGGGAGTGGGCTCAGAGAGGGAGGAGGGGGAGGGAGAGTGGGCTCAGAGAGGGAGGAGGGGGAGGGAGAGTGGGCTCAGAGAGGGTGTCAGGCGAGGGGGAGTGGGCTCAGTGAGGGAGGAGGGGGAGGGGGAGTGGGCTCAGTGAGGGAGGAGGGGAGGGGGAGTGGGCTCAGAGACGGAGGGGGGAGGGGGAGTGGGCTCAGAGAGAG